>NC_034410.1:2827284-2962007 GCF_002078875.1 Numida meleagris | reverse complement strand
TCTCCTCTCCTCTCCTCTCCTCTCCTCTCCTCTCCTCTCATTTTCTTACTCCCTGAAGGGGACCTGTTGTACTATTGACCCACAGGAGGAGCTCGGAGGCTCTATTTGAAGCTCAGATTCCTGCATGAAGCAAGCCCCAAGAAAGCGTCATGTTCTCAAAAATCCACAGTGTAAAAAGTAGGTACGACTCATTTAGCTCCAGGGTTGCACCCTCTCTCAGATGGGTCTCCCACTGGAATGCTCCAATCCATACTACACTCTCACATAGCTCAGTTTGTCCCCCTCTTGGGTCCAATCTGCAGGCAACAACACCTCCTTCAGTTCCCTGGCCACTTTCTCTCCAGGATGCAGCTTGTATTTCCTGGCTGGCTCATGCTTCAGCACATCTGAATCACCCTTCTTCACTAAAGCTGGCAGTGTGAAAAAGCAGTCTATCAGCCCCGTGTTTTAATTAGATGGCTGCCAAGCTATCAGAGAAATGGATCAGAAACAGCAGCTCTAGCAATCACAGCCAGCATTTATCCATACCCAAGAGGAGGGAGCCATGAACTGCCTCATTAGTGTCTGTGTCTGCAGAAAATCTGCTTTCCAGGTAGCTTGCTGACCTCAGTGGCTGTTTCTCCATCAGTTTGTGATGGATGGCCTCCCAAGGCCTAATGCTTTGACATCCAGGTGTCTCTTCCAAGTCAAGTCTCCTTTTGGAGAGGATGAGCTGACAGAGGTCGGCGCTTCCTTATCTCTAAAGATCTCTTGTCACATGAGAGAATTAGTAGAAGAGTAGTGAATCTAGTGGAGGCCTCCAGGTCTTCCCTCCTGCCATGGCCTGGGTTGGCAGCAACTGCATTGTCCTTTGCTCCTTCCTGTGGCTTGTGTGAAGTCAGTGGCTTGACCTCAGCCACACTGCTGGACTTCAGTCAACTACACAGGCACTCACTTTCACATTAGGACCTTCAGCGGACTGCAGTGTGGCCCAGCCACTCTCCATTGATCTGGAGATCACATCACTCAGGAACTGGCCAAAAGACCACATGGCTACTGTGGTGGACAGCTGAGCCAGCTGCATGCATCTAGGATCTAGGTTCTGCATCTAGGATCCCCCTGGGGATCCCCAGTACCAGGCCACTCTTTGGGTTGGACACTCTACGAGCAAAGAGTGATAAGACAAAGGACATCGGAGACATGGGCTCAAGATGGATTCATGCCACCACCCCATGACCACCACCCTATTCTGCAACACAGCAGATAATTCCCATCTGTACATATCCTCTCCTCCGTTCTCTCCATCAAAAGGCCAAAAGACTGAGTTATGGTTTGCATGGGGCTGTCTAAACCTGAGGGAAAGGACGGAGAGTGGGGGCAGGAGGAGATCTCAGCTGGATGGCAGGAGAGGTGACCCAACAAGTGAGGAAAGGGACAAGCCCATGCTTTTGTCTATCACCATCCATCTTAACCAGCTGGTGTCCTTGGGAGGGGTGAAATGTCAAGGAGACACATCCCTTTGTTTCACAGCTCTGTAAGCTCTGGGAGATGGGGCAGATTGTGTGGGATCATCCAGCATGCCAGTACAGAGGGGGCATGGCATGCTCACATCACATCTCCCTTCAGGCTCCAAAGTTCTGTCCTTTTAAACTGAATTAACATGGCCTTCCCCAAACCACTTGGGAAATCTAGAACATGACCCTGGGGAATTTCTATGACTTTCCCAGAGACTTCTGAAAATCGGTGCTTGCTTACACTGGCAATTGTTACAGAATCCAGCATTTCTGTGTGCAAAGATGTGCTATTTCTGGGTACTTTCTCCATCTCGGCTGCCCAGAGGCTGGCAGAGAAACAACACACACCTGGAACAGGTTCCCCTTGTTCTCTACCACATCAGAACTGTTGTCCTACAATAGTCCTTATCATAATCCTGCCTGGCTATGAGCCCATGCTGCCCCATGTGAGGTGATCTAGCTCCAACTCAGTAACGAACACGTTTGTCATTTCTCGTTAGCTGTGGGTCAACGCAGTTTACAGTCATCTGAACTATGTACCTGATTAGCAGGTGTAGTAATTTACACAGATTCAGATGGAAGATTTATTAAGAATCAGTACTTCCACGAGCGGCAAAAGGCTGCAGTTCTCTGTTTCTTACTTGTAGCTGCCATCAAATTACAGTTTTTTGCACTGGTTGATTGCTGTTGGGGATCAGCCCAATAGATGCAGTGGGTGCTTCTCCTGCAGCCTGATCTCTGGCCGTGGGATGGAGCAGGGCTCTGTGCAGCACAGCATGGGGCTGGGCTGCCCCTGCCCATTTGGAAAGCATCAGAACAGCAGGATTTAAGAGAAACTATCGAATACCTGTGCATCCTGAGCCAAAATTAGGAGCTGATCCAGCGCGGGGGACTCTGATCATTGTGTCCTTTTCTCTATCCATGCTCCAATCCTGGCTGCCCTGGGGATTTCGGATGCAGGAGGAACGCAGATCGCTGGCAGCCAAGCTGAATATTTTGTGTGAGTGGATGAATGTGGCCAACAATCTGTAGAGGGCTGTCTCCACACACCAACAGAGCGCCTGGCTATACTGAGCAACCCTGGACTTCATCCCAGGAATTCAGCAGGGTGAAATAAAGAAGGCTGGGGCCGCGATCAGCAGCTGGGGTTTTATGATCGCAGGGTAATAAAATTTGAGGCATTAATATGCAAGTGAGACATTAGTGCTAAATATTGGAGCATGCTTTAAAAGTGTCCAGGAAGGACGTGTGGAGGCTCAGACATTATGGTAGCTGCCTGGGAGAAGGCAGCGTCCATTCCTGTGGCTCGTGCTGGTCCAGGGATGGAATGGGAAGAGATGACTGAGGTGTTTTGCGTTGTCTTAGGGAAAGAAAAACTATGACTATAGGAAGGTGAATTTTATCAAGAGAATCATTTTGTCAAGGAGAAAAGCAGTGAGGAAGACCACTTAACACAAGCCCATGTGCTGCTGCTAAGTGACTACATCTTGATCACGTCCACCCGTGAAATGAGACATCAGCCATTGCTCCATGTGTAAATGGGGGGGGCTGAGATGGAGAGAAATAGCTTTCTCCTCTGTCGAAGGAGTTTTTCTCCTCTTGGAGTGGCAAATCCCAGTGCAAGGCACCTGTTGTTGGCTTGTGCCCATGCAAAGTGTGAAGAGGAAATGAATGGCATAAATGAAGAAAAGCAGGTCATATTTATGTATGCATATCTCATCAAAATTTTGAGTCTATAAATATTAACATAATTATTAGAATTAGAAATATGAATACATTTAGTAAATTGTTGCTGTAAGGCTTATTTTTCTTTGCGTTTTAGCATCAGGAAAAAAAGAGAAGATAAAGGGGATTTAGGACAAGAGGTGATGGCCTGAAGTTGCGCCAGGGTGATTGTAGAGGTCTTTTTCAACCTTACTGATTCTATGATTCTCTTTTATGGGGTAGCTTTTTTCTGGCGTGGGAAGGGATCTGTCCTTCAGGGAACTGCAGATTTGTAGATTTCATCAGACAAATGATCAAGGTGTGAATAAGTTGGGAAAAAGGGCTTTTGAGACTGAACGGCCACGACTGCCAGGCCTTTCTGAGGCCAGGCCCAAGCTCACACGACTGGGGAAGGAAGACGAGCACACTGGTCTTGGTGGGAGAGGAAACCAAGCTGGGTCCTTGGGAAACCCCACTGGAGACAGTTGGGTTTGGGTACTCCTGCAGAGAATAAAATCCTGTACTGGAAGCTTCTCACAGTGCTCCACCAAAGAGCTTGGTTTTCCTCTGATTCCATCTCCTCCATTGAGGGGATCTTGTGCAATGGTCAGAGTCAAACATATGGAAGTGGAAACATACAATGGACATTTATCAAGCCCCCAGAAAGTTCAACTTATAAAGACAGGCTGAGCAACACTTCCTGAAATCAAACCAACCCTGGCTCCCAACACCTATCCCAGCTATAAGAAGGGGATGGAATGGTGAGAAGCATCTCACAGCTTTATCCCAATCATCTGTAATCCGAACCAAACTCTCAGCCACAAAAAAGCTCTCTTTCTGCTGCAGCTCAGTCATGAAGTATAGCCACTGCCACAAAGCTTGCGTGCTTAATCAGGTTTCTCATGCACATTAAGGAGGGGATGGTTCCCATACCAATTGCTTTGCTTCTTCAGACCACTTGACATGGGTGCACTGCATGTCGTGGGGGGATTTTCGGGATGAATCTGCACTTGTAGTTAACATGGGGATTCCCTGGGATAGAGCGATTCCTTCATTGTCTCACTTCACTTTTTAAAAGTAATTGTCCATAACCCTTGTTAAGATTATCTTTTAAGACGGTTCTGTCTCTCTGATCATATAATCGCTTGACTTGGAAGTGGGACAGGTTTCAGATATACGGGGGAATTAGATGGATCAGAACAAAGCTGGAGGAAGGGAAAGAGGGAAGGGAAAGAGGGAATGGGAGTGGGAGGAAGGCAGCAAGAGCTCCCTTCCCTGTGTCTGGAATGTTCAGCTGAATTTACAGCATGCAGGAGTCACTGAGTTTTCCATCTTCACCGTAGAATTATCATCAGAGAATATTAAATGCTGCACATTTCAGTGTGATGGAGGGCAGCACAAAATGCTGAAATATGAATCCCTGCTACTGGGAAGCCTCAGGGTGTGCTGTGCTGTGCGGAGGATCTAGCAGGTTCACTGCAACCTGACTGCCCTGGCTCAGTTCTTGCTTCTGTTTGTATAGCTGCCTCCTCTGCCTGGTCTCCATCAGGTATTGATCCATTTCCCTGCTGATGAGCTTTGCTGTTTTTTCCCCCTCCCTCCAACCCCAAGGGTCTGTACATCTCAAAATGCTCCAGGAAAGATTTAGATGGAATATTAGGAAGGATTTCCTCATGGAGACGGTGGTCAGGTGCTGAAACGGGCTGCCCAGGGAAGTGGTGGTGGAGTCCTCATCCCTGAAGTTATCTGGGCACAACACTAAGGGACATGTTGTAGCAATGGGACTCGGTAGGCTAGGTTGATGGTTGGACTTGATGATCTTGAAAGTCTTTTCCAAACTAGATATTTCCATGATTCTGTGGTCTCCTCTTGGAATCACTAAGGTTGGAAAAGACCTCCAAGATCACCAAACCCCAACCAATTCCCACCATGGCACATCTTCACGGTTCTCGAACACCTCCAGGGATGGTGACTGCACCACCTCCCTGGGCAGCCTGTTCCACATCTTTAGCTGTTGAACTTCTCCTCTCTTCCTCTCTGTGACTGTCCTCTTCCAGCACAGCTCAGACCCGCCACCTCCTGGCTATGGTCTGTGACATGGAGCCCATCACTGTGGGGACACTCAGGAAAACTGGTGCAAATTCATGGTAGGCATGTATGTAAAGTGATGAATGATTTGAACTACATCAAATCACAGCCCAGATGGTCTCATTTAGAGTCAACCCCCCCTTCATTTGGTTTAGCTCTATTTCTCATTAGAAGTTAATTAGATTGAAGTTGTTCTTGATTCTCAACAAATGTTATTTCAAAGACTGCATGTCCCACAGCCAGTCTGCTTTAGGAACTTGGTTCCTTGGGTGCCTCTGTGTAATGAACCCCATGTCCAACCTCTTCCCTACCAAACTGCACGGTTATTCCTACCCTGTGTCCTTGGGGCTGTTGCAATGTTTCAGAAGATCCAGGAGTAAAGTCAAGTCTCTGTCCTAGGCTCTTCTTTCCCAGGTTTTCCAAATGAATACAACTATCGGAGGCTGGGTTTGACTTTGGAGGCTTTCCAAACCGCCCCAAACTTCCCGAGGATGACTGACACCACCCCATGAGATGGAGCGGCTGACGGACGTGGAGACCAGCTGATTTCTGCTCCCCACTCAATAGAACAAGCTCTGAACAGGATTTTTGATTGCCACAGTCTTTATGAGAGGGAAACTCATAAAGGACATGCAAAACTTCAGAAGGACACAGTCCCATGGTGCTTTCTCTGTGCCAGGAGTGATGGAGAATCAATGTACCTTGAAGATACACCTCTATTTGAAACAACTTGTCATTATCCCAGAGGTAGTAGAAGTCTGTGAGTATCCCAGATTTTTGCTGGTACAGATGACTGAAGCCAGAAAATGATACACGACATCCATAAAACAGAAGGGAAAGAGCTGCCAAATGAGCTCTGGTCAATTCAGAATTCCTCAACTCAGTGATGTTTTGGCACTTGGCAGGTGTGTTTTTGGCACCACCACACCTCTGGGAGGTCGGGATCTGGGCCAGATCATCAGGCTTTGAATTTCACCCGGAGCTCATTGTAACCAGACACATTCATGGGAATAATCATCTCTTTTTTTTTAATTATTATTATTACTTTTACCCAAAGTTGGGAAGGTTAAAGCTTTCAGCAAAGGTGACAACACTCAGTCCAGATGATAACGCTCAAGCTCTGCGTGCACTGCATTATTTATACCCATTGACTGGGAGATGCTATAAAAAAACATGGTGCATTTTGCTAGCTGCTTTCCATGTGGATAGATGAGGCACGTGCAAAACACGAGCAGGCCAACTGTAAAACCAGAAGACTCATCAGTGCCTTTGGTTTCCTTTGGAAGCTCAAGAGTGCATCCAGCTGAGTATCTTGGTGTGAGCCAGCCCTTCTCCTTTATAGTCAGTGGTGTCACAAGTGGAGGATTGGCTCATCTTGTCATAGGAGTGTAAAACACAACAGGTGAATGTGACAGAGAGATGCAGAGCTCTTCACTCTTGATGTTGTATGTTGCTGTCTTTTTTTCCCTAAGACAAGAAGGCAACCAACCCCTAAAATGTTGAATTTCAGATCACCTTGAAACTTTTCACTTTGCCTGAAATTAAAACAAAAAATACACAAAACAGCAAACAACACATTGTTCAGTTGTATTATTAGGTAACTCTTCATAATTTATAACTCACTTAAAAGGATATCAGTACTATTTCAAAAGCTGAAAGCAGAAAACTCGGTTTCAAAATTTTGTAAGCAAATATTCCGTCCTCAGCTTCATAATTTAGAAACAAGATATTCTGACATTTTCATAGTTTCCCACACTGCTTTTAATGAACAAATTAAAGCCAGTCCATCAGAGTTTTCCCATTTTGGACAAATTCAGGACTCTCTAGAAAATATCACCCAAGCCTCTTTGAAAGGGGCCTGGGAGGACTGCAGAAGTCACTGCAGCTCAGGCTGGTCTTGCTGTCCATGGACCCCCTGCTCCTACAGCCACGACAAGGGAATTTTCCAACCATGCTTCCCACTGTAGCCCAGTGGAAGAAACTAGATGACTCCATGCAGAAACCATGCCCCAAATATCAGTTCTCCAGGTCTTGTTTAGAGGAAAAAAATCCCATATCCGTGCAAGGGAAGTGGTGGAGTCACTGTCCCTGGAGGGGATCAAGAACCGTGGAGATGTGGCACTGAGGAACATGGTCTGTAGGCATGGTGGGGGTGGGTTGAGGTTGGATGTTATGGTTTTAGAGGTCATTTCCAGCCTCAGTGATTCTATGATTCTAAGTCTGGCTGGTTCCTCCTCACATCTTTTCTAGCTAAGTAGTGCATCAAGCTTGGCTCTGAGGTCTGCAGAAAGTGTGGGAGAGCAACAACTGCTTTCCTGAGCTCCTAAGGTCCCATTGTCCTGTTGCATCTTCTCTGCAAGGACTTGCACAGATTGAAGACCAAGATTTTCCCTGGGATAGATGAAAGCCACCTGAAACCAAGAAAGGGCAGCAAGCAACCTCTCCCTGCCCAAACAGGGCAGCAGGGGAGAGAGGCCTCCCGGTATTTGTCCAGCAGGCTCTGTGCTCCTCGCTGTTGGAGATCTTCTCCTGGGGGAGGATTTCTAAATGGTCTCATGTTGTCTTCTTCTGTATGCTACTGCTTGGAGACTGCTGGTGTCTGGGCAGTAAGGAGGAGATGTCCAACCAGCTCTGCTCCAACCCACCAGCAGTAGGTGGCTGTGAGCTGCATCGCACCGCAGTGTTCAGCAGCCATGGATCCGTCCTTCACCTGAATCACCTGATTCTATGATTCTTCCACGATTCTATAATTCAAAGGGAAAGCTTTAGGTTTGCTCATGTTGTAACCTTTAGGAGCCTTCTCACTGCAATCTTGCAGCTCCCAAATATTTCTCTTACACATTTCTTTTAGCCAGAGTGTGGGAGAAACACTGGGTTAGTCCATCTTTTCACTCATCGTATTCAACCCGTATTTGTGGAAATCCTTGCTGGCTTTTCGAGCACCAGGTAATGTGTAAGGAGAGGCACCTGGCCCCCAAAAATCCCTCGGAAATATTTTAACTCCAACTTCATTTTCATGACCCTTTTGCAAGGAATGTGGTGACCCTTCTGCAAAGAATGTGAGGCTTAGACTACTCTTTTCTTTCCACCCATTTGTCATCAACAAGGCACCACGATGGATATTTTAGTGACTGGAACCCATTTCTGTCTATGTCAACGTGGATCCAGGTAGACTTACTCTTCATTTTATGCTGGGATAAACAAGGGCAAAATACATGTGGTTAAGCACTGGTCTCCAGAGTCAGAACTTTGCTTCCATCCACACTGAAGCTGGCAGCTTGGAAGAATATCCATAGCTCTGGGGCCCCCCGAAATGCTTTCCAGACATTGCTACTGCCAGTGTGTCTCTGCAGACATAGCTTAGATATCTACAAATCGAAGCATGCACATGCTGGTATGTGACTACACAGACAGGGACCAAAATAATCTGACCTTCCCAAAGGGCTGGGGGCTCTGAGATAAAGCTGGCGGCTTCTCTTTCTGTTTGGAGTGTCTTTTTGTGACAGACAAGTATGGAGTTGGAAAATGCAAGAAAATATCCTCTCCTGTCACAGGGAGGTTTTAAATAGTTCCTTTGAGGTATACAATCATAGCTGCTCTTGGTGGATGGGAGGTTACAGCAACACCCAGAGAGATTTTCCTTTTCAGCCTTGCTGGGATTGTCCATGGGAGCTTTCCTGTGGATTTTACCATTTTTTTTGGATCAGGTCCTAAATCACAGAGCGAGCTGTGTATTGGAAACCACATCCACCAAGCAATATCCGTCAAGTAGCAGAGAAGATTATAGATTAGGTTTCACTTGGAAAAGCAGAATAGACAAAGCAAAGCTTCAGCACGAGCGTTTGCCAGGAATAGCTTTATGTGCTACAGCTCAGCTGCACTTCAGAACAAAAGGATGCTGAGCTGTGGCAGCTCTGCTGAGCAAAGAGAAGGAGACAGTGCTCACAAATAGCACAGTTGGTAATGCAAGCCCACTGGCTGGAGCTGAAACACCAGTGTGACCCAGTGTGTCGTTAAAATACTCTGGGAAACCCAAAACCCAGCATTCTGGCATGGAACTGCGTACCTTGCACAATATATTATTATTTTTAGAATAGTGGTTTAGTATATAACAGTGTCCTATGTTATGTTATATTATTATAAAGGTATAGATGCCTCATTGGAGGTACAGCTGGTAGGAGAGGTCTACAAACGTGTTGCAGCCTGTTGTTGCTGCAACACTGAGCCTAAAGCGATGTAAAGTCTGAACAGGGGAAAAGGGAAAGGAACTGAGGCACGGGAGAAGTGACCTGAGATTTTTCATAGAACCACAGAATCATCCAGGTTGGAAAAGACCACTAAGATCATCTGTTCCAACCCATCACTGTGGTGATACAACAGATGAGAGTCAGAAACTTTAGGTTTCTCAGAGCGTTGCTTTGATTTCTGGACCAGATTTCTTGCCTGGGTTATATTACAAGCCTTAATCTCACAAGTGGCCACATCATCTGTGCTCTGGGGTAATTATTCCCACATTTCCTTCTTAAACCCAAGTAAACAGAGATCTGAAGGACGTGATGGTTGCAGAGGTGCTCACCACACCAAGCAAGGGTCCTCTCAGCCTTCCCTATCTGCTGCCCCAATCATGCCCGCTTTATGGACATTGAACATCAGTTGAGCTCAAGTAACACAGTAACTGCTCCATCTTTCCAGCAGCAACTCTCTCCAAATCCATGTGTTTCAGAGAAGAGCTGGCTCACCAGCACTGCCACTTCCAAGGAAGCCTTGGAAGCTTGGAAGTGCTGGGCTGTGCTTATGCACCTGGACATGTAAGGTAGGGCAGCCTTCCTGTGGGCTGGCTTCATCTCTTGCTTGGTCAGGCAGATGAGGGATGGCAGATCAAGATTTGTGGGGCTGGTGGTAATTCCCAGAGAGCTGATTAACTTGGTATGTCACTTCTTGGGCTTCCTGTGGGCAACTGCATGGTCTCAGCAAGGATCCTGCCTCGATCATCATCATCATTATCATCATCAGTCAATTTCCACAGGTTCACCTTTTCAAGCATAAATAGGACATGAGTTGTTTGGTCTTTTTCTTCCTTTTTTTTTCCCAGTTAGGTGACATTTTTTGTTGTCTGTAATACACTGGACCACCTGCAAGAATTATCAGGAGGGTTTCAGTTGCTGGAGTTGATCCATCCAAGTACTGGCACGTTAACATCTCTGCTCGGTTCTTATGAAATTTTGTTCGATCACTCAGTTTTGATGCTGGCTGGAGCAATGAATCATAGACCCATTCAGGTTGGAAAGGACCCCTGAGATCGCCAAGTCCACCCCAACCCACCCCAGCATGCCCATGACCACATCCCTCAGTGCCACATCTCCATGGTTCTGTAACACCTCCAGGGACCGTGACCCCACCACCCCCCTGGGCAGCCTGTGCCCATACCTGACCACTCTTACTGAGAACGTAATTGCAGATGTTGCAAAGACCAAAATACTTCCTCCAAGAAATAGCTGAATACAGACAGACTAAATATTTGAGAGCTTTTAAGGGAATATTCTTCACACTTCTACGCCAGCGTGACTTATGCTGAACTTTGAGAGTCCTGTACCTATCGAGATGCTGCAGAAAAGTAGGAAAGTGCCAAACAATTGTATCTATCAAAATGAATCCTCCAGAACACATACCCCAAATCCCAGTCAGGCGACTTAAAATGTTTGGAATTTTACCAGCTGCAAAGTCAGTTTTCCATCCTTGTCCTCGAAAGAGACTTGATCTGAGGATTAATAGTTTTCAGGATCAGCTTCATCACTGACAACTTTAGCCTCAAAGCGGTCTCGGGGTTCTCTCTGTAATCCATGGAGAGGTTCATATGGTAAGAATTTTACACCTTGGATCACCTTTTGAATGTGTCTATCTCCATTGCCTTGGTGCTGAAACATCTGTCTATGACTGGGCCCTCATTTTGACACCAGCAGCTTTAGGCGGTCAGGCTGTTATAATAAGCAAGACCCCAGACCATTCCAGTCATGTAGGATATGTGAATTTATTGCCACGTTAAATAAAACCAAGCGAAGAAATAATATACCTTACCGGGGGAATGAGCAGTTTCTTGTTCATGACCTCACTGGCCAGACTCCAGCTGCGAGACAAGGGGGACTATTGTAACTGCCTTAAAGGTTATTCAGTCCCAGCTCCCACCTTACTTGTTCTCAGCTTCCCTTTTTATTGCATTTTTGCTTCCAGATCACAGTATTAACATCCAATTGACTCTATTTCAATGTCCTTGTTGCTAGAGAATCCAAGAAAAAGGTTTTTGTTCATTTTCCCAACAGATCCTGCGTATGCAGTGCCTGTGTCCTGGGCACCATGGTATAACAGAATCACAATCTGGTTCAAGTTGGAGGGGACTGCAGTTACTAGGGGTCTGACCACAAATACATCTCCTTATTGGGTTATATGAGGGCTCAGAAAGAGAGAAAATGTAGAATGTGACCTGACCATTGAAGCAAAATGGACTCTATACACAAAAAAGGATATAATGTTGGTTATGTTCAGGCTAGAAGAAATAGTGCATTAATAACGTGAGGCTTGAATGAAAAAGGAAACTGAAAGACCCAGCCACCAAGTTTGATCTATTTGTTCTCTTCCTTCCAACCTCTCCAAAACAATGTCCTGATTATCCAAGCCAGTTTCGAGCATCAGCCACATTGCTGCCCCATCCTCCTGATGGCTTGACTTTCCATGCACATTTCCCACTGCTCTTGGTCATACAGCTTGGCACGAGGGGTTAAGGGCCCTGGCTCCAACACAAAGCAATGCCCAGCTGCAAGAAGCTGCAGCTGGATGACTTCAATGAAAAGCAGCTTGCAAGCCTGTGTCTTGAAAGGACAGATCTCTCATTTTCTTTGCTATATCGTTGCACATGCACACGTGCAGGCTGATGGATGACGTTAAGTGGACCTGCTTCAGATCTCATCTATATTGCTGTAAATCAGGAATATTTCCCCTGAAATTGGCAGCACTGGGCCACTCTAAGAAAATACAAAACCAGGCTGATTGCCTGCATTTGTGCGGAGGGGTTTCTCCAGCCAGCATCCTTCAATGCTCTCTTGTCCACTTCCCATTTCAATTTATCCCCCAAATCCTCATTTCCTTCTGCTCCTTTCCCTTCGTTCCCATGGGCAGAGGCTGCCACAAGCTCTGCAGCAAGAGCAGGAGGATTAACACACTCCAAGTTGGGCACTGGACAAAGAGTCCACACACACTCCAGGAGAGCTTGGGACAGAGATAGAGGCATAAAAGCATTCCCCAGCTCTGCTAGACACGAGGAGGGTCTTCTCTGTCAAAGAGACTTGCCCTGTGGCTTCGAGAATGCGTGTAATTTTTGACAAACGAGGCCCCAGGGCATTGGCTGCAGACGGAGGGCTGTTTTGATTGTAACAGGCTTTGATTCAGAGGAGCCAGAAATTATTTATTTTCGTTCGGCTTTCCTCCTCTCCTTCATTCTGGGTCAGGATTGAGAAACTCTGTTTGCTGCCTTGAAGGAGCGATTCCTTTCATATTCACAGCAGAAGGGACAGGTGAGAGGAGGTGCACATGGTCCCTCTCTTCTTGCTCTACATAGATAGAGGATGAGCAAAGCTCTTGCTTTTATCAGTGTCTAGAGCATTTTTCATAATAGAATCATAAAAGCATAGAATATCCTGAGTTGGAAGTGACCCACAAAGACCATTGAGTCCAACCCAAACCCAAACCCTATATCTGAGAGCAGTGTACCACCACACCCTGAGCTCCAGCACTCGGAGCTGTGCCCACTGCCCTGGGCAGCCCGTTCCATGCCCACCACCCTCGAGGGCAGAGCGTTTCCCTCAGCCCCACCTGACCCTCCTCTGAGTCTCATGGCTGGAAGGACTACCTGCCACATCCCAGCTCTTGTGCTTGGATCACGTTTTAAGTCGCAGTGCTGTGACCTCTCCTTTTTGTAGGACCCCGGGTTTGCCCCCATTAAGATCCATGCATAAGGTAGTGACTAATTAGGTCCAGTTTAAATCTGACCTCTCTCTGCCCTTTGTAAGGACTGAAGAGAAGACACTCAGCTCAACGGACTTCCGGCATTATGCGGTAGGACTGCTGACAGTTTTAATCCTCCAGAGAGTTTGTGGATGGTTATCAAGGTTATCAAAAGCACTTTTAGATCAACAGTAAAAAACCAGTTACCCAGTGACACCATTAAATCATCTGGTTACCTCAGGCTGTAGTTCTAATGGCAGCTGGGCAAGAAATTAGTTCCTGGGTCTGTGTCACAGCATTACCAGGAATTATTCTTGCCTGCTCAGGGGACCGATGACATACAGTGCAGGTAGGGCTGCCCTTGCTTCTCAAGGGCCATCAATACTCTGCTGCACTGAACAAGTCACTCAGCAGCCATAGCTTAATTGCAGTCAGTGGTTCATGCTTGTGGTCATCTTTTTGAGCTCTGTCTGCTTAGAACTGTTGATCACTTAAGCTGCTGATGAGCTAACATCTCTGCTTCTTTGGGCTCTATGCTTTGACCTGAAAGGTGTATCAGTAACTGGCTTGACTCTGTTTTGGCTTAGCAAGACTACCACTCATAATTTTTGCTTTCGTTACAGCTGATAGCTGAAGAATGGCTTTTGGGATCCTGCAGGGAGGATGTCAGGCAGGGCCAAAAGCTATGGGTGCAGGAGATGGCTCTGTAGTGAGAATCATTACCCAGAAGACTCCATCAAAAAGGACGTTCCTGGTCTTACCTTGGTAGGGCTCCTCACGATGTCCTCATGTGGACAGCCACCCTATGGGAAAGCAAAGGCTGTAATTTTCATGTTATACACCAAGAAATGAGAGAAATAGGCTTCCTGGCTTGTAGTGCCAGCTGTCATTGCTGACAGACATATTGCCTAACAGCTTAAGAGCATTGGGGAACTATGCCCAGATGTCTCTGCTCTATTCCTGGCCAAAATTTTTGACTGACAAATGGAACACTTGGCCTGAGATCAGCCAGGAAACCTCTGGCAGAGCTGGATCTGGGCTAGCACCTTGGACTCTCTCTCATGTGCAGTGCAAATTGTCAGTGCTCCAGACTTGTACAAAGAGAAAGAGAAGGTGGGGAGGAATGGGTGCCTATCAGTTTGCCATCTCAGTGCAAACCATTCTCCTCCCCAGCTGAGATCCCTTGTCCAAGGACCAGAGCACAGTCTCTTTTCCCATGAAGATGATGTTTTTCATTATGTGGGTCTTGGAAGAAGTATAGTGGAGGTTAATTTGCAGCACCTTTTCTCCAGAAAATCTAGATTTTACTTTTCTCTGCTGGAATATGGAAACATAGGGACAACCTCTCAACACAGGGACAAAAAAAAAGATCTACTGTTTTCCTGTTTTCAGCAGATAGATAGAAGTGCTGCGGCAGGCCGATTACATTGAAGAATGAGTGGACTCCTTCTGCTAAACAGGTCAGCAGGTTGGGATGACTCTCTCCAGGCTTGAACTACAATTGCATCAATCATTAATCTGGGTTTGGTCCTGGGAAATTCTGTAAATTGAGGAGCTATGTGGGAATCTCCCTTAACTGTAGATATCTGCTTGGCTGTCTGTTTCTGTTTCCTTGAAGCTACTGTCCTCTGCCTTCTTCGTGCTTCCTTTTGTTTAGTGAAGATGAACAGTGGCTTTAAAGAGCTACTAATTTGACCTAATTTGAGTCTTAGCTTAAGATGAGTTGCACTGAGATAGTTGCCCTGCTCTTGTGAAGACACTGGCATTTTACCCAAGGAACAGTGTCCCATACCTGATGTTTTTGTTCTAGGAAGTCCAATGCCAGAAAACACTGAGGACTGGATGCAAGTAACACCTCTGTCCCTATGCACTGCCTGCCTTCATCACAGCCCGGGGCTTTGCTTTCCTATAGGGCTGCAGCTGGGACTCCCCCCACCTCCCTGACTTCATGCTCCAGGCCCGTTGGAGCTCTGGAAACCTGGACACGAACCTGTGGATTTAGATCACTTGAAAGTTTGGACATGAGGAAGAGGGAAGCGTGTAGGGATAGCGTGGTTTGTTTGCACAATTCTGGTTTCCTGGATTGATTTTCTCATCCAAAAAAACAAATACACGAGCAAAGGTTGTTTGATAGAATCATAGAATAAATCAGGTTGGAGGGGACCTCAAAGCTCATTCAGTTCCAACCCCTCTGCCATGGGCTCGTTGCCACCCCCCAGCTCAGGCTGCCCAGGGCCCCATCCAACGTGGCCCTGAGCACCTCCAGGGATGGGGCACCCACAGCTCTCCGGGCAGCTTCTGCCAATACCTCACCACTCTCTGAGTAAAAAAATTCTTCCTAACATTTAACCTAAATCTCCCTTCTTTTAGTTTTCAACCATTCCCCCTTGTCCCATTTCTACTCAGTTGTAAATTCCTGGCTAGTTTTCACATGACCGCAGTGTAATGAAGATGACGAGGATTATTTTTGATTCTTGGCTCATATTTTTGGAACACCAGAACTGAAGTTCTGGACTTCCATTTTAATTGGTCTTCAGTGGGCAGTGAGAAGCATTTCGGGCCCTTCTGAACCCCAGAGCTGGAACAAGTGCCTGAATAGATAATACCAGTTATACGCAAGTAAGGTATGTTTTCTATCTGAACATTTTTTGATGAAACACTGTTTTCTCCAGATCCTTCTGCCTCTTCTAAATCCTCTCCAGGAAAAAAAGTGGTACAACTGGGACAATCTACATTGATGTTTCTTGGAGCTGTCACTTTCATAGCTCATTCCCTGTTCATTTGGACAGATCCTGACTAGACTACGTCATCTGTGATGCACTGCTGTCTCTTCTCTGTCTGAGAAGCTGTAATTCATGGCTGAAATGGCAATGGTGGAAATCCAAGCCAACCTGAACTCCCTGGCCCTTGGGGAACCTGGCAAGATTCATGAAGTAGAAGACCTGACTGTTGACCCAAGAGTTTAGGCTGATCCAAATCAGTATGGCTTTCCCCTTAAATTAACACTGCTCAGAAGTCTCAGCAGAGGCTTTTGACCTCTTCAGGAATGGAAACTCCAGTATCCCAGCTCTTCTTCCTGCTGAGACAGGAACGAAAGCGGTAAGAACTGAATTTGTCTATTCTGATTTCCGCAGCCAACGCTCAGCGGCTCTGGGAGAGTCATCTGGAAGGTACCATGCACCATTCCTTGCCATGGTTTGCCAGCTGGTTGAGGATTTGGAGAGAAAAACCACAGCTCTGCACCTGCCCCCTTCAGGGTCTGTGCTGAGACAGTGCACACAATGAAACCTCTTAGCAATTAAACACTACATTGCCCTTATCTTCAGTATCAAGGGACTGAGGAGTAGGTGATGATCCACCTCCCATCAACTACTCAGCCATTAAGAGCACTGAAATCTCATTGCTGTTTTTTTCATTTCGTAATGTGGGTTTCATTCCAACACATCTCACATGCCTCCAATCTCGTGGTCCTTTCAAATCCAGTCTGTATGCAGGCTTTGCATGGCGTTTCCAAGATTGGCTCTGAATTTTAATGCTAAATTAACAAGGTCACAAAGGAAAACAGAACCCCTTCTGAATTTTGGTAGCTGGAAATGGAAGAACGTATTTACTAAGCTGTCAGGACAGTGGTTTTTTTGGCTACTCCTGATCTCACTGGATCTCAAAACACATCGACGAAAAAATATTGTGGATTCGCTTCTCTTTCCATTGAGACCGAGGCTGACGTTCTTGAATGATTTGTTTGCCCAGTTTTATAGATCATACATTGTGAGTAAATTTGGGATTGTGACAGCTACTTAAAAATCATCCGCTTGGAAAAAAACGACTTGCTGTCAGAGGAATAGAAATAAGATGGTCTCTGCTTCTTGTATACGTTCAGGATGACAAGGACTCTCGTAAACTTCAAATGTTTTTCCTGATTCTGATTCAGCTTTTGGGTCATTTTTTCTTGTATTTCGTCAGTGGAGACAAAAATGCAGTAAAGAGGAGGTGTTTAACTGATGGTGTTAAGTTGGGTGTCTTGTGTTTATGTAACTGGCAGCGGGATGGTACACGTACAGGGGCTTGGGCTGCCGTCACTGCGTTGCCCATAGGATCACTCCTAGCTCAGCCCAACCCTGCAGGCAGCTCTTGGCATTATGAGGATTTTGGTGTGGGCTGAGAGAGGTGACCACTCGTGGTACGAGCTCTGAGCGTTTCCACAGCGCTGCTCTGGTGGCAGCAGATTTGCTGACCATAAGGAAGCACCAACTGCCTCCGCACTCTGGCTGATACGGTCCATGTCCCACCATGGGCCATGGTGTTGCCTTTGCCACCTTTGTTTTATGAGGTTTCTCTTCTTTTTCTCTCCCAGTCTGTGGCTTTCCTCTCTGTGGTTTGGACCTATTTTTCTGGTTGTCTTCAGGCCTTGGCTGGTATTAAAATTTCCCCCGCAGCCTGTTTTCATTTGATACCTTGTCTATTTTCTCTTGACATTGCTTGGCTAACAAGGACAGACTAGCGTAGTCCTTTGGCTTGAATGAATACTCAGGATATGCCATTTAAATACTCTGATTATGTATTTATTTGCCTTTTAGCTTTCTTTTAGCTTAGGGCTCTGCACGTCTTCAATGACAGTAGGTTTGGCTGCACTCTAACAACCTCCCCATGGAGGCTACAGCAATGCTTTTTGTTACTGGTGTTTTTTAGAGATAGCTTCTCCTTTCCAACTTTCTTTTCCGCTTTGAGACTCTCTGAAGATCAGGATCATCTTGTATCCCTTTGCTCCTCGTACACTTTGCTCCTTTCAAGCCAGTGGTTTTGAGTACTACAGATCCGGAAGGCCAACCCCCAACCCGATGGGGAGTGTAGAATCACAGAATCATTAAGGTTGGAAAAGAACACTGAGAGCATCTAGTCCAACTGTCAGTCCATCACCACTGTGCCCAATGAACCACGTCACTCAGTGAGACATCTTTCTTCTTCTTGTACCATGAGGGCAGAGGGGTGCGCCTGGCTCAGATCAGAGCACCACTGTATGAGGCAACATGTTGAACACTGCTGCATAAAAAGTGCATGCATCCAAACATGGCCTATGGACAGTAGGGTTGAGCTTATGGCTCTGGTTATGTGTATGGGGCATGCCCAATATTCAGACCTTGCCAGTGAGGTCTGAACACCAGGTGAGAGCCATGGTTCTCACTCTTCTGCTATGAGCTATTTAGATACTTGTTATCTGTGTATTATCAGCCTATGTCTGTACTGCTGGAATGACAATTCTGATGGACATTTCTGTGGTATTTTGTCTCCATCAGGACAGAAGGCTTACCAGACACCTTGCTCCCCATCAGCCTGTTTTGGCAATCTGGGAACCAGCTCCATGTGGCTCTGAGTGGTCCTGTCAGCATCTTTTTGGATCCTGCTGAGCTGTCATTCTCGACCCCCTGAGCTATGAAACACTCTAGAAAGCAGAAATGCCGGATGAGGTGATGTGTGATTTATTAGATACTACATTACAATACCATGTAAGCTGTAAAACTCAGGGGAATTTTGGAGTTCATTTATGCGTCAGCACTGTGGAGCAAAAAGTCACACCAGGAAGATCCTGGGTAGGAAAAAACAGGCATTTGGACATCTTGATACCAGCAAAGTGCCAACAGTTTGGAAGGGAACCATGGAAAAAAAGTACTGGAGAAACTGCTGAAAGGACTCCCTTGGCCCTTAGGAAAAATGAAAATAACAAAGCCTGTTCCGTTTATTAAACAACACCATAGATGATTTCTCACAATTTTTCATAACCATGTGAAATATAGTAAGAGGAAAATGTATGTCAAGAAAGTTAGCAATCAGTATCAAGTAGCAGATGACATTTTGATTTCTGATCTCACTTTAATGAGCATGCAACTAATAAAAGTAGCCCAGATATCTGCCATGGAACATGCCAACATGTGCAAATTAGTTCTCAGCTGATACTGGAAACGTGTCTGCTTGTCTGAAACACATGAATCATATAACTTGCACATAAACCTTAAGCAAGATATGGATGGAAGTGAATCTTACGAGAAGCCTCTGGTCCAGAATTGAAAGAATAGACTTGAAACAAGCAGATCTCATTCTGAATGGCATCATTTTATATGATCGTAGCTTCTGGTAATGGGAAAATTTTCCATGCTTAGGTAATCTTGTTCCCTGCTGGGATTTACTGAGCTCACCCTTGGGTTTTCTTTCTGGTTATCTCTGGACTTTTCCAGAATCCCATTGTGTAGATCCAGTTTCTTTCAAGTTTGATCACAGTCGGAGCAATCTGAAAAATAATAATAATAATAATAATAATGCAATGCTCATGAAAATAGGAAGTCACAGGCGTCCCTGCAGTGAGGAACTCCAAGTCAAACACTGAGCACTCCATCCTAAAGAGGTTTTCCCGAGTAAAGCACTGTGGTAAGTGCCTTGTTCTGGAAGAGACAAAGAGCAGACACACTTTCTGTAGCACTTTATTTTTGTAAACATTTGTATGTTTTCTATAAATCATCACTTTTGCAAGCTATAAAGTGCCAGCTTGTGCAATTGTTCCCCATTTAGGATCCAGTTCATGCCATGGACTGTCCTCATGGCCCTGCTCCAAGCTTTAGAGCCTGCCTGTCCTCTGAAACCAGGGTGTGGTACTTGCAGAATAGGATCATAGAATCACAGAGTCATAAAATTGGAAAAGAACTCCAAAATCACCAAGTCCAACCCCAACCCACCCCACCATGCCCACTGACCACGTCCCTCAGTGCCACATCCCCACAGTCCTTGAACACCTCCAGGCACGGTGACCCCACCACCTCCCTGGGCAGCCTGTGCCACTGCATCACCACTCTTTTGGAGTTGTTTTTCCTAATATCCAACCTGAATAGGTGAAATCAGGACACATTTTTCTGTTCTCAGGATGAAAATTGGAGAATGTAATTTCATTTAACTGGTACTGTGGAGATAATAGATGTTTGCAGCTGACAAAGCATGTCTCAGACCTGTAGACAGTGAAAAGAAATGGGAAGGAACACCCCACCACTAACAGTGGGGCACAATTAGCAATGCAGCCTAAGACTGTGACAAGGCAAAGCCTTTCTGAACCACAGCTATTAGGAGAAATGTCAAGTTTTTAAGGGTGAAGAAGCAGTCCAGAGTATGCACTCATGATATCTCCCAGACACCTGGAACCTGCTGCTTGGTGTTACATAGGAAACCGGGTGATCTTTGAGGTTCCCTCCAAACCAAGCCATTCTACGATTCGATGATTTGCAGAAAACCTTCTTTCTTCTTTCTTCTTGCCTCTTGCAAAGAATCTACGTGTGGATTTCAGTTCAATAAAACAGAAGGCAGGAAAAACGACTTTTTGCATTGCCATCACCAGCTTTGTTCTAACAATGCCAGAGCCTTTGAAGCTACCCTAGAAACGGCCAGATGTGGATTGTTTTCATGCCCACGGGTTTAGCAGTGCAAGTTCCCTTGAAGTTTCTGAGTGACCCCCCTTGCAGGCACCACCTATCTGTGGTGGTTAATAGGGATTTTGCTGTGGGTGGTGGATGACGATGCTGCACGTGAAGGTGCAAACATTGTCTGTATGAGAAATTCCCTGCAACTACTGGACTGAAACCTCTGCTACAACAGAAACCATCAGACCCCACAGCACTTGGACTGCAGAGTGGTAATCACCCCTTGGATGGCAAGTACAAACAATTACCCCACACTCTTTCCAGTCAAGTGTCATAACCAGCAGGTTTACCCCTGGGCTCTTTGTTGCAAGAAGGTCCAATTTCAAGACACAGAAGTAAAAAGTTCTCCTAATTTCCTTCTCTTGAACGGGGGTTGGACAGAAGGGAAACATGAGATTACTAGCCTCGACATTAACTGCAGGCAGCTTCAGTTGGGGTGACAGATTCCTGCTTCGCTAACGCCTTGGATGGTCTGCCCAGCCCTGGGTCTCCTGGGTGCCCGTGTTGCTATACTTGTAGTGCTATTAATATTTGCATGTCTGAAAATGTAACGCAGGCATTCAGGGGGATGCCTCTTGCATTCCTGCCCCGTGTCACAGAGGCGCTTTCAGCTATTCAAAGCAGAAACATAACCCTCACTATTGTGGACTGCGGGGCGTGCGCTGGCATTGCAGCTCGGCTATGTTTTTGGCCATTAAATTATCCGCTCCCTTTCTAAATCTGGCCACAGGACTCGACTTTGCAGACCTTGGCAGGGGTGAATTCCACAGGATGTGGGTCCATTTCCTCTAATTTCTTTTAAATACGTCCACTAGTTAACTTTACTGACTATTTTCCTGTTCTCATTTCAGGGAGCGGGGGTGAAGCGCAGAGGGACGGAGCAGCTCACGCCGGTGGCACTTCTGTTCTCCTCCTGCTGCAGCTGGATGCTCACCTCCCCGTTGCCTTGTTTGGCCCTAGCAACTTACTGAAGATGCCCAAGTAAGAAAACTCCTTACCCCTGGCCCCTTCTGCAGTCACGACAGCAGATCCAACTCCACCAGAGAGGCTGATTCCATTTAGCTTAAGGTTTGATTCTTCCCTGCAGGGATGCCCCATCCCTGGTGGCGTTCAAGGCCAGGTTGGATGGGACACTGGGCAGCCAGGTCAGGTGCCTGATTTAGGGTTTGGCACTGGATGATCTTTGAGGTCCCTTCCAACCCAAGCCATTCTGATTCTATGATAAACCGCAGGGAAAGCCAGGCAGGGATGCACTGGATGGGGCTGAAGCTTTGGTGTCCTCTTCTCCCTTGCCTTCATTCATGCTCAACACTGGGGCTTATGCATTTCCAGTTCAGGCCAATGCTTTTATCTGCAGCACTTCAATTTCATTGGGGATGTGGTAAGAAGAGACCACAACCTGCAGAGCTGAGAACTGTCACTTCTCCCAGCTCTTCACCTGTGCTGGGTCTGGGTCTGCCCTTCATGTGGTGATGTGAGGCAGGGGAAGAAGACAGCATTCCTCCCAGCACAGGGACTCCCAGCACAGTGGTCTACAGTCTGGCATAATCTAAATGCTCTAATTTGGTATTTTGCTTCATTGAGCGTGATATTTATGGGCCTTTTGGAGTCCTTAAAAATATAAAATCATGGAACCATCAAGGTTGGAAAAGACCACGAAGATCATCTAGTCCAACCGTCAGCTCATCAAACATGCAGGCAGGATAGAGATCAACTCTTATCAACTACAGCCCTTCTTAAACATCTCCTGAATTTGGGGATTAATGGGAACTGAAACCATTTGGTAATTTTCTTACCTTTATCCCCCCCTCCTCTGTGCTATAGAGAATTGCCCTATGTTCCCTTAAATTGGCATTAGTTATTCATTAGCCCCCAGTGAGAAAGAGAATTTTGTATGTATTGGGTATTTAAACATTTTTATCACTCATTCCATTCAAGGAAGAACTTCTTCTTTTCAGGAAAGAAATCACAAAAAGCCAATCTCGCAGACTACCTAAGTATTTCATTTTGATAACGCTGACCTGGTCTGTTATGAGATTGGTGAATTGCTTCATTGTGGTGATACAGAATGCATTTATTTTGAAAATCCCACAACAATGCAGTTTGTCATAAAGTGAAATAGAACGTGAGAAATGTCAAGTGGCTTTGAAAGCAGCAGCTTGTAAAATACAAGTCAAAGCGGAATGAATCAAAATAACACAGTGGATAGATGCATTTTGTTTACCAAAAAGTATTATTTAAACGTCACTGAAACAAAGTGGGAAAATGGAAGCAATCTGTTTCAGCACTTCTCAGTGATGTTTTCCAGAGTTCAACAAAAATGCTGCTCTAGCTGTAAAATTGTTATCTTAAACCTCCTCACTGCTCAGCTCTTACTCTTTTCTACAAGTGGCACACTGTAGGAGTGTCTCGTTATTCATTTAACTTGGGATTTTGTCTTTCTTTCATTGTCTGTATTCAAATACAGATAGAATTTCCAAGGAAATTCTGGACACTCCCAAGCTTCTGAGAAAGGAGATGGGATCCTCCATGGATTCATTTCACACTCACTTGGTGCTTGGGTATCCGGGATGAATCATCTAACTTGGAGGCTGGGATGACTTTCCTGCAGCTGCCTCTGTTTGCCTGGAACAACGTGTCTTGCTGATGTTAGTGGTTTGGGTCACCTGAGGATGACCACGTTCCATGGGCTGGAGCAGAGTGTGACCTTTCAACAACAACAGGATGCAGCAAGTCTTCAGCAGGGCTAACACCTCCTGACTGTTCTACAGCACAGATAGGGAATGCACATCCAACCTCAGGGGTGGATGATAGATAATGTCCCCGTGCACACCACTCTGCAGATGGAGTGTGTTCACCAGTCGGGTTTGGTGTTGGATGGAGGAGTCATGGGGTGAAACTCAATGTCTACAAGTTCAGACTGGATTATCTTGGCCCCTTTTAGTGATCTGTGGTCTTCACCAAGATAACAACATCCATGTGCCTCAGAGGAACTCAAGCAACTTCTTGGAACAAGAAAGACCCAGATTTCTCTCACCTAGCACAGGACATTCCTGGAATGTAACGTAGATATTGAGCTGCTACCATAATAGAAGACGCTAGCAATAGTGTCCTACAAAGGCTTTGAAACAGCATCAATGTGACATGTTCCATAGTTGAAACAGTAAACGTTCATTTTTGCTCTGAGAAATTTTTTTACTTCTTCACGCAAGAAAGAATCCCTTGAACATCAGTTCCCCATCCGTGGAAGGAGCAGGAGGCCTTTAGCAACAGCAGTGCTGCGAAGTTACAGCCTTCATAAAACTCAGAGGCTGGAAGGGGACTGAAGGAAAAACACTCTGCAAAGGTTACCAGGCCAAAGCCCTGGGGCAACTGAAAGCTAAATTAAAGGGGGGAAAAAAATGAATATCCCGCACTAAACCAAAAACCAAAACCCTAATGAAAACACTAAAAGCAATGATTAATATGACAACTGGGCAGCTTTCCCCGAAGACATGAATTCCCATCAGGGTAATCAAATTTGTCTTAAAAATGATAAATAGCGCTACCGCTAACCTAAAAATGTACCTTGATCCCACCAAGCTCAATCTCTTCAAACACTAGCTGCTTCATTAAAAAAAAAAATATTTAAATAAACAAATAATGTAAAACAAAACCCACAGTCCCAACACAGACTTTTTCAAAGTTACCTCAGTCTTTTTTGGCTGTTCAATCCACTCCCTGGTGTCCAGGTGTAAACAATTCCCAAAAAGAGACGTCTGTGTCCTTGAATTCCAGAAAAGGTAGCATTTTGTCTTTCTTGCCCAAAAAGGCTGTCTTTATGCTGAGTTTCTCAACCCAACCGGGGATGTTTAGGCCTTTTGATTATTTTTCCCCTCCTTTTTTTTAAACATTCCCCTCTGCTCCCATTGGTGGCCCTTTATTTCTTAATGGTATTCTTCTTCCTCTTGCGCGAAGCTATCTCATCTCCTTTTCCACTGCCTGCTCCCCACAAATCCCACATGCCTTGGCAAACCTTTGTGCTTCATACCGATGCTCGATGCCTGTCCTGGCCCCAAGGAGATGGGCTGGTTCTAGCATGGCTTTCCAGGCCAGGATGAAAAGGGATATTTGTAAGCATGGTCATGCAAGATGGGTCAAATGCCACGTCTGTTCTTTGGGCATCGGTCCTGTCTCTTGCTCTTCATTTTGAGTCTTGCCTGCAGCTCCCTCCTCCTGGCGGTTTGTGGATTTTGGAGGAGAGAGTGGGGCTGGATGAAGCAGTCCTGGGGAGAGAAAATATTGATCTGGACTACCTGAGGTGTGCCCAGAGAGGTGGTGATGACCCATCCACGGAGACGTTCAAGGTCAGGCTGGATGTAGCTCTGAGCACCTGATGGAGCAGTGGGTGTCCCTGTTCATTGGAGGGGAGCTGGACTAGATGGCCTTTAAGGGTCCCTTCCAACTCAAACCATTCTACAGTTCTATGATTCTATGATTCCTGGCTTCATGGCTTCTCATTGGTTAACCAGCTGAAAGTAGAGCCATGCAACTACCTTGAACCAGAAAGAATTAGTGATACGTAAGCTGATCTTAGAGCTTTTTCTTTTTCTGTCTTTCCTCTCTGTATCTCCACCAGCCAGAAGCCCTTATCACAACACTATTAAGCTTTGTGTTTCTCAGGATGGTTGTTATGAAGTGACTTACGAGTAGATGTTGCACTGAGAGATGTGGTTAGCGGGCATGGTAGAGATGGGTTGATGGTTGACTTTGTGATCTTAGTGGTCTCTTCCAACCTTAATGATTCTATGATTCTATGAGTTTGCTGCAGAAGAGAGAGCTGGGTATAGATTCTTCCACAGTTTCTCAACAGTTGTCTCCTTTGTATAGATAAATGCCTACTTAAACCTCTCCAAAACTTGAGAAATACCTTTATGGCAGAGATTACAGTAACTTGCCCTTGCCAGACAGGATGCAGTGGTTTTGCTGCTAAGCAAAATCAGCCCCAGAAGAATCAGGCTGCAATCTGTCAATTCAAAACAAAAGTGGCTTTCATACTGGTTCTCAGTTGCAAAACCAGACCCATTGTCCTCCATTCTGCCAACAATCTCCCAGTCAAAAAAAAAAAAAAAAAACAGATGTCAGCAATGCTACGTCACCTTCATTGGACCAGATGAACTCTGGAGATCTCTTCCAAACTAAACCATTCTGTGATTCTGTGATTCCTGAAAAGACGAAGAAAGCTGGCGTCATTGCATTCCCAACAATGGTGGACCTTTTTTGGGGTGTACTTCTTTCCACACCATGCCAGCAAGGCAATACTGGCAGGAATTTGGGGGCACAGGACTGGCTGTAGTAACCCCCAGATGCCCTGGTGGTCTGGGACGCTTGAGTTGAACATTGGTATGATTTTGAGGAGTTTCTTGCAGGAAAAAAAAAAAAAGAAAGAAAGGATGTGAGAGATTTTCTGTTAGTCTATCTCTAGGATTAAGTTTTGGAGAGTGATGAATTCCTGCCTCAAAGGCTCTTTGGATTCCTTGTGGATCCCAAGCTGAATTAATCTGACTAAACAGCGTCTACATGACACATATCAGCCTCTGAACCAGTCACTCCATGCTCTCCTTGACGACGAGTCTGGTTGATGTATCACCAGTGGAGGTTAGTCTATAACACATTGCACCTTGAAGTGAACATCCACGATCTGCCATCCGAATCATGTCCCTGCTTGTTCCTTACCTTCTACTTTAAGGGGGTTTTGTATGACAGTCCCAACCTGAGTAAAGAAACATGGGTCACACCCCATTTCTGTAGCCAGAGAGTTCAGCTTGCATCTCTGCAGCCTGTTGTCCATAGCTGAGAGCTGGACTCACATCATCTTTTCCAGTGTACCACTTCTCTTTTGATGAGTGCTGTATAAATCTCCAGCTGCACCGTGACAGTGCATGATATTTCATCAAACACAAGTGGCAGTACATTGCAGGGCAATCAGTATAATGTCTTTATAGGCACAATAACATTTAAGATGTTTTACACTGAGCTGTGCCCCCTGTTCAGGGATATGAGACATATGTAGGTAATAATAATATTATCCAGAGCCGCAAATGGCTTTGAAAGAAGACCTGACACAAATGATTGAGTTTCCTTAACCTCTGATTGCAGAAGTGGGAGCAAATAAGATTTTGGAGTGGTGGGTGACTGAGGGTAAATCTGCAAAGGATATGGTTTGTACTGAACTCTGAATTTGATGGAGTTTCTACCCCCAAGGCGAATGAACTGCCAATTGACTGCCTGCTAACACTCATTTCCACTCCAGATTTGCTGCTTTATTTCCTCTTGTTTTCCACATCATTAAAATAATTAGGTCAAGCAAGAAGCAGTACTTTATCACCTATATATCCTTTAGACTCTGACTCTTTTGTCGGACCTGATAAAGATATTATATGCTTGGAGCCTTGTTATAGCATCATCTCTAATTAAAGAAATTGCTTCTCCCAGTAATTGCTCAAGCTCTAAATACAAGTGGTGTATTTAGCAGTGGTGGATCTGCTATGCTACTGGAGTAGTAGAGGCATATGTGGATTTAATTTAAGATCAGAAAGATAGCATACAAGCAGCAGATAAACAGCCTGCTAGCAAACACAGTGGGTTCTACCAAACTTAGAAGTCTTGTTTCAGAGAAGCTGGGGTACAGAGAAGTGAAAGGAAAAAAGACCTTTGGATTTCACCCTACAGTTTTCTGTGGGGATACCAGAAAGACTATTCAGAGCAGAAGATGTGGAGCAAGATAAATGGCATGAGAAAGCAAGGCTGAGAACCAAGGACACCTCCAGAAGAAGAGAAAAACAAAAAGAACGTCTCATGGCTCTGACTAAACAAGTGCCTGTATGCACATTTAAGAAGTGTTTGTGGAATACGTTGTTGACATGTAACTGTGGATGGGAAAGTTGTAAAGGCGGATGGGAGAGCTAAGAATAGAAACCTGCGAGTGTATATAAGTGTTGTGAGAACTTGTAATAAATGATTTGGATCGTTCACATCTGAGTCTGTGCCTCAGGTGCTGCAAATGGCTCCCAACGTGGGGCATTTGGGTCCCTGATATAGGTGCCAGTTGAAGGGACCAGTGAACTAAAAAATCTGTTGGGCAATATTCCAGAATTCTCTTTTAGAATCATACGTTGAATCAAAGTAAGATAGCCTGCACCTTTGTCTTGGGTGATGCATGGTCATATTTTTAAAGTCCTGACTAGTGGGGTGAAAGGCAGTTAATCATTCTATAGTACAGGGTCATTCCTTTGCCTGGGATTCCTTTCCAGGTTTTGTCTTCACAAATTAAGAGAAGGCTAATTGATAGGCTAATAACATCGTAACCAAGAGTTACTGATAATGAGGTGGTAAAATTACACTAGAAGAGCTATTTCCATAGATTCTAGCACTGGTAACATAAAATCCTGTTCAATTCACATTTTATCTACTACTAAAATAGAAGCAGCACACAGTAACCTAGATCATGCCTAATAATTCTAATTCTTGAGGCTGCATTGCTAACACAGAAAAATCACCTACTTTGCCATACCATTACTAGGGTTGTTATTGTAATACCATCCAGTGGGTAGTGCAGCCATTTTTCACAGCTCACTATAATATCTGTAATACAACAAATTACAAAACAATACCAGTAAGTAAGAAACACACAATCCAGTCATTATGAGGGCTGGATGCTATTTTCTGCCTTGAGATGGGGCCGAGCATATTGTGCTGGAACCCACGTAGGGCCAATCCCTGTAGAAGCACAAGCATATCCATGACCCCAAGTTATCAGTGGTAAGGGACCTTTCCAGCGCCCTGTGGCCATATTCCAAACATTAACCATTGGCTGTTCTTTGAGCTTTGGGGAGGCCCCAAAATGACAATCCACTCGAGTTGTATCTGTATGATCACGATTCAAAAAATTCAGCACAGTTTTCTGTATGTCAGTCAAACACTGGGACAGCTTGCCAAGAGAAGCTGTGTAGTCTCCGGAGTATTTCAAGATTCAGGCATTCCTGGTGGTCTTCTTGACCCAGCTGTACAACACAACGAGCAACCTGGTCTGAGCTCAGACCTGAAGCTGCATTTAACAGGAGGCTGGTCTAGAATCCTCCTGAGGTCCCTTCCAACCTGAGTTATTCGGTGCTGCTATGATTTTCAACTCTACAACTTGGAGCTGGGCCACAGTATATATTGAAAAAAGCATCTGGTCCTGATTTTGATAATGTAAGCAAGGCCATGTTTTGGATAGCAGCTGAATCCTTCTGTAACTGGTCTCCAGTCATACAACAAGGACCATATGCCATGCCATGTGGTGCTGACTGGAGGGGAGTGAGGGAGATTATTACACCCTCTTTCATCTCCAGGATAAATCTTCTTAGATGGAGAATCTAATTCCTCAGTGAAGTTGTTCCCATTGATTGACTTATGCTTGCCATATTTCTGTGCATAATTACTACTTTGGATCTTTCTGGTTTTCGCTGTTATTAAAGACTTTTTTTTGTCGCTGTCTCACACATGAAAGTGCATCAAAAACATCAGATACCTTCTGCCTATGTAGGACTTCTTGGCCTTCTCTGCAGTATGCTTGAACTCCTCAATGAGCTCAGCATGAGATTTGGCATATGTCCAACACCCAAAAGGACGAGGAAGACCGTGTCTTGATGCAAAGCCCACATAGGCCGAAGTATATGATTCAAAAATGATTCAAGCAAGCCAGTGCCCCGCACTAAGTGTTCCTCCCTTGATTTATAGGTTTACCTTCAAAAGAAAGGAAGGGGAAGGCAGTGTGAATGTGCCTTGCAGTTATAATCTCAGAGCAAAAGCTCTGACACAAGACTAGATTTTTCTGTGTTATTCAGAAGGGACAAAGTTCAGAAGAAAACCTCAGGACACAGTGAGAGTCGTAGAGAGGAGTTACCATGCCATAGAGCTGAGGTACCAAAGGATGGGAGAAATTTAATGATGGAAGAAATTTAATAAAGAATATGTGTGTTCTTCCCTGCAAAAATCTCAGATCTCTCGGAGAGGAGAGGCTGAAATGATAACATTGGCTGAACCATTTCCACCAGTGTCAGCCCCACCAGTCAAAGGAGATGCAGACAAACATGGCCTTGCCTTACTACCTGGAGATGCCTTTCTCTTTCTACTCAGTGCATAGGGAGAGGAAAAAGACTCCCATCTTAGGTCTTCATCCGGTGGGGTGAAGCCAGACCATACATCAGTAGACCTCTTTGGGTCCCGTTGGGCTTGAGAATAGTATTCAGCCAAATTCATGGATGTGTTTAGGCACGGATGGTTTTTTGATAGCTAAAGGGTCAGCTGGATCTGGGCTTAATTCTGGACAAGACTGGGGTGCTTTCTTCTCAAGGTGATTCAAAGGTTAAGCCAGCAGGACTGGACTACTGCTGCCTTAAGAAGGGGAGGCTGATTTTCCTGCCTGTACAGTGCATGGCATAGCATGAATGCGTTTGAGCCAGAAAAAGAGTCTGTGGATGTTTTTGCAGATAGCCCTGACTCAGAGCCCAGGGCTGTGCTCAGCGCTGAATACGATCCCCTGCTGAACACGAAATGCACACATGCCCTGGTTATTCCTTCTCAAGCCTTTCCAATCCTCTCAAGGATGGGAGCCAAGGTCTTGTGATGCTCTGTGTATAAAGAACCCGCAGTCCGAGGATGCTGGATGACCCCAGAAATCTGAAAAATGCAGAGATGGCTTTGATGGTCCTCCTGCCCAAATACCTGCCTGTTATGCAGGGAGCTGGACTGTAAAGAACTGTCGGGACAGAGGTTGTTTACTGCAGCCTTGTCCCTGTGATTGATGCTGAGTACATGTCAAAACAAAACAAAATAAATGAAGCCAACCAAGCCCCCAAAAAATGAAGAATGAGATTCCAGTTTCCCCTCAGTTCAGAGGGATTTGGGTATATTTTGGGACAGACTCTTCTGACAACAGATGATGTCTGAGATGTGTCAGGAGCTCTAAGAGAGCTTTGCACTGCTAGAAGAGGGATATTAAAACAAGAATCAATCAAAATTGCCAAAATTCACCCTTCAGCTGCATCTGAAGCAACTTTGAGCTTGGTTTATCCAGGGTAACTGGACCGAGTCAGAGCATCACAGGTGGGTTTGGTCGGTTCCTCAAAGCACCCATCCTGAACAAACCCCAAGCATCCTTCGTCTCCCTCCCTTGAGCACCTGCATGAAGCAAATCTGGGAAGAGCCACCATTCCCAAACTGGCTCTGCTGTGACTGGCATGTTGAGAGCTGATGTTTTAATGAAAGTGTTTTCTGCTTCCTTACACAGTTTTCTTTGATAAGTCTGCTTCTCTTTTCCAGAGATGTGGTGGTGCCCCATCCCTGGAGACACTCAAGGTCAGGCTGGACAGGGCTCTGAACACCTGATGGAGCTGTGGGTGTCCCTGTTCATTGCAGGAGAGTTGGACCAGATGGCCTTTAGGTGTCCCTTCCAACTCAAATGATTCTATGATTCTGTGATTCCACTCAAAGCCCCTCATGTGGTTTGCCCTAAATAATCTCTGGGGCACCTTTCCACAGACCTGATTTCCCTCTCCATGTTACGTCTGTACAGCATTGACACGTTCTTATCTGATTAGGTTACCTACTTAGCAGTTTCCTCCTTACGACATTTAATTTAACTCCACGTGACTTTTGTGAAGTTGGTGGTTTGCACGTGAAGTCACACGTGAACTCATTTTACCCCACACCTGAGGGTGCTGGGTCCTATGGCTGAGTTCGCATATTCTGGACTGCAGAGGAGGGATTGACTCAGGAGAGCAAAGGATCTGCCAGATATTGGGCATCCCATGCATGGCAGATGTTGCGGTTATCCCAGGAGAGGAGCAGCAATGCTGACACGTCCCTTAGCATGGGGATCCTCATGGTGAGGCTGTCTATCTCTAGACCTCCTTTCGTGGCAAGTCACCCTAAACTTGGACATCCAAGTTTCTGAGTGGGCTCTCTGGACTCTATCTCATAGAATCCTAGAATCATTAAGGTAGGAAAAGACCACTAAGATCATCAAGTCCAACCCCAACCCACCTCACCATGCCCACCAACCACGTCCCTCAGTGCCACATCTCCATGGTTCTTGAACACCTCCAGGGACAGTGACTCCACCACCTCCCTGGGCAGCCTGTGCCAGTGCATTACAACTCTTTTGTAGAAGAAATTTTCACTAATATCTAACCACAGCCTAAAGCCATCACCTCCCTGTCCCTTGCATGGCCATGGATTGGTCCCTGATGCCCCCGTTACCCCATTATGTGCAGTGGCTCCAGCAGAAGATCTGCACCAGGTGGCGTATGTGGTGCTCTGAAAAGAGCATGCAACCAGAAATATAGATGCTAGAGCAGGGTGATGAGTTCATTCCCATGCAATGCTGCATGGGCTGTCGCAGCCTTTTCCCTCCACTTTCCTGCCTGTGTGTTGGCATCTTGGTCAAAAGTGCTCCCTGCTGGTGCCAGAACTCTCTTTTAATCTTAGCTACAAATGTTTCTGTACAGCATCTCCTTTATGGCCATTTGCTGTTGTATTTTCTCTTTATTTTTCTCATCCCACTGCAAGACCCAAACTGCCTGGCTTGTTATGGATTTCAAGGGTGTGTTTAACATCTCTGTATTGTGGTGTTTAATCAGGACTGAGCCTCATGGCAGACTTTCCTTCCAGAGGGCTGTAATTTTCTTTTTCCCTGAGCTGACCACTTGTCTTCAGAAGTGTTGCAGCAATCTTATATTTTTGGGAGTATCAGCCATGTTCTTGAAAGCATCTGGAACTGGTGGATGACACATCCTTGGAGACACTCAAGGTCAGGCTGAACAGGGCTCTGAGCACCCAGATCAAGCTGTAGGTGTCCCTGTTTATTGCAGGGGAGTTGGATCAGATGGTCTTTAAGGGTCCCTTCCAATTCAGATGACTCTATGATTCTGTAACTGGCCTGTGGGTTGGACAATTAGGGCAGAAATGCACACAGGTGGAGACAAAACAAGGCTTATTTTCGTAAGAGCCAGAAAAAAGATCACTCTGAGAAACACTGTTATAGTGTATATTGTTCCATCAGGCCCCATAACTTCAACTTTTAGAGACTAGAATCAAAATTCTAGTGTGTTGCTGTTCCTATTTTAATATCCTGGATCTGGCTTTTTTTTCTTATTGCCATGCCTGGTTGAGTGGCTTCACATCTTTCAGCTTTAGTTGATCAACCTGCAGGTCCCCTCGGAGGGTGATGGAGAAGATAGTTCTCCTCCTGCTTTTGTGACCCTGCCCAGACTCTTGAGTGTGACCAGTGCCATAAGCTGGTGCCACTGGAAGGTCCTTGAAGGGAGGTGGAATATATTTGACCCCACCTGGCAGAAAGCAGCACTGGCCTGGTCTTTGTGGTGGAGTTTGCAGATGGCGCAGAGAGGTGGGAGCATGGCTGTGGTTCTTGTGTCATGCTTTAAAAAACATCTGCATGCAGGGTGGGCTGAGCATGGCAATGCCCAGTGCTTCAGCCTCTCCTGGGCTGCTGATTCTTCCTTCCAGAAGACCAAAGTGACTCTCAAGACCCTCTCACTCTGGATAGATAAAGCTAAGACTGAGGCTTGTGGCCCTGCTGCTTCAGGAGCAGTAATAATAACCAAGGCCACAGCATTTCCTGATTTTTCAGTGCTTAGCCAGGCAAACTTGCTTTTCACACAGTCTACCTTTTAAAAAATACCTATCCATAATATCCTATGGAGACTGTTGGTATGTGGTGGCTCCTAATAAAACAGGAGTCAGTGCACTGTGGTATGGAAGCATTACACCACAGACAACAACACCCTGCACTTAGAATAAGAAATGACTGGTGTTACTCATTTTAAGAGTGTCATGGAAAGCAAACACGGTTATTTTTATTTCTCCCTCGCTCTCTCTTTCTCTCTTTCCCAGTCGGAATAATGTCCCCGCTGTATTTCTGTGCACATTGCCATCAGGAGCCAGGACAGAGCTGCCTGCTTCCAAGCCATCCTCAACTTCCCAGCTAACCCCATCCTCCCCACCATGGAAGGCCCTTGTTTGGCTTTGATCACTAGCTATGTCCTCCCAGTGATCCTTTGCAGGCTCCTGCTGCCCTCTCTCATTGACCCACACCATTGCAACCCTCCTGACTTTTGTTCCATGGTCCTGTTTGTCTCTGCTTTGGTCCCCAGGTGCCAGGGATGCAGCAGAGCATTTGCTGTTGGTGGAATTTTTCCACTGAAAGAAGGGAGCTCGATGTTGATGCTCTCGGGACAACTCAGAGCCCTGACTCATGCAGCTGCACTTAAAAAGTGATTAAAATGCACTGTTTTCTTGCTTTGTGGCCTATGAGATAAGTATTGATTCCTTTTTGTTCTCAGTCCCTTTCTTCCTGGATCAAGACTGAAATTAGTTTCTGGAAAGAGGCTTTGGTTTATTGAAGATCCTCTTGTTTTAAGCTGAAGGTATTTTTGTGTTCCTTAAGTCATAACAAGCTTATTTTCTGCTTTCTTATAACCCTTCCTGTTGAAGATCTCAGAACACTCCCCTGGCATCAAATGGCCTTATCCTCTTCAACAAAGCCTTTGACCTAAACTAGGAAAATGATCCCTATGTGAAAATTGCGTCTGTTCTTGCTGGAAAGACAGAGTAGTGCACCTCAGGGAGAGGACACTGGCTTGCAGATATGGGGCTAGAAGACACTTTGGTGTCTTAGGGATCTTGAAATGAAACCAACTCATCGATTTTGGTGAGGTGCTGATACTGGAGCTGTGGATGGCCCATCCCTGGAGGTGCTCAAGGCCAGGTTGGATGGGGCCCTGGGCAGTCTGAGCTGGTGGGGGGCAACCAGCCCCCAGCAGAGGGGTTGATCTTTGAGGTCCCTTCCAACCCAAGCTGTTCTATGATGATTGTACGATTCTACCCCCTTGCTTCACACCCAACACTGGCACTGAGGATAAGTGGGAAGAAATTTCTTCAAGGTTGGTTTACTTCCGCACAGCTTGGTGCTTTCTAAGACCACAGCTGGCTCACAGTCCACGGCACAAGGCTCAAGAAAGCTGTCAGAAGTAATAATGAGGCCATCCCATGTCTTCTTGAGGTGAGTCCTGCCCTGCCTGGTGGATCCATCCTGATCAGTCTAATGCTGCCCCTGACTGACCACCCCACTGGGAGGGGAACCCAAGCTCCTGGCATCGCTGCATGTCTGCCTGAGGCAGTGCAACTACCTAATTACTCAGAGGAGTAATTAACGGTGTTAGGTTGTGCATCATGTGTTGTTGACAACTTCCCTAGCTTCTGTATGACTTTGTTTTGTGGCAAATCTGAAAGTAATTTCCATTATCTACCTCAGCTTATTTTACAGACTTTGTCTAAGTGGGTTTTAAAATCCCTCTTTTTCCAATAAATTCTATTTCTTGCTTCTCCCTTTTTTTTGGTTACAGAAGGCATACAAAATATTCAATGTCTGGAGACAAGTAAAACAAAAAAGACAAACAGAGGGAAGTAAAAAGAGGGATGCAATTAAAACATCGCTGCTCTGTCATTCCTTCACCTCATAAAGTTTGGAACTGCAACAGGAAATGTAAACAGAACAAAAATAAAAGAAAGTAACAGTAAAAGCTCAGTGAGCAAAGACAGCTTTTGGTGGGCTGGCACATGTTTTAAATAGAGCATGCTGCTGTTGCCAAGGAGTTTCATCTGCAGAGCCACCAGGAGGAGTTTAATGGAGGAAACCAAATCCCACCCCCTACAAACTTTGATAATCACATTTTTCCATTATTTAATTGGGATACAACACTTGTTTAGAGTGCTGCCAGCACAGGAGTTGGTTCAGGCAGAATTCCATTTCTCCTTACGAAAAAGAAAAAAGGTTGTCAGAATGGATGCTGTTTTATGAATCCTTTGTAGATTCACAGAAAGTGGAGCTGGGGGGGATGTTCAGCAGTTCTCTGAGCCAGCTTTCGACCTCGAGGCAGGGTGAGATCTCTGTGAGCCATTCCTTGAGACCTCCATCAATGAGGTCAAGAACTCTATGGGCCATTGACAATTTCAGCTCTTTTGTTATTAAATATAGAAATTTAGTACAGCTGTTTAGATATTTATGGAGAGAGCCTGAAGTTATGATTATTTGAATCCTATAACACATTAACTTGCAACACTTTTGGCGTTTGTTTCGTTTAATAGTCGCATGGTTTAATGACTTCAAATTGAATGAGGTCTGCCCTACCTTTGGGGCAGCCCTTGATGAGGCTGGTAGCCAAGCATTCCCTTGTGCACAAACTTGTTCAGGGTTTAATTATGTAGCCAATGCCAAGGTCCCGTAGAGACTCTACCACATCTGGGAGCTGAGCACTCCCATCCAGATCCTGAACATGCAATGCAGCAAATGTTTCTCTGCAGAAGGTCCTTCCAGCCTTCGAGAGCCATTTGGCACCTGGAGGTGGTGAAGATGAAGGAGTTGAATTGCTGAGAAACACATCACTGCAGGGCTTACCATCCTTCCTGCCAACACATCTCATTCCTCATTATCCCTGGAAGGGTGATATGAGCCGGTGGTGGGCCTGGGAAAGTTTCTTCTTTGAGGAAAGTGTTCAAAACAAGCTCCCAAGCCTACATGACATCTCATGGAAGCCCACTGTGGTCTTCATCTAGGATCACTGCTTGCTTATGTATTTCCCCAGCTCAACATATTTCTTATCAAAGATTCCTCTTTGGCCTGTTTGAAGGACATTTTAATCAACTTCAGAGACTAAGCAAGCTGCAGTAATTTCATTTACTTCCTGAAGTCTCTGAGAGGGAATGTTTAAGGAGAAGTAAACTAATGATTAGCACTAAAATTGAAGAAACACCTTATTACTGTTGAAACTTAACCACCTTTGGCTTTCTCCGGGTAAAACAGCGAGGACTTAAACCCGGTTCCTGCAGTTCTGCTTTTCTTGGTGGAAAGACCTTCACTCATCCCCATACTTACATATTTTGGCACAAATTCTGCTGAAGTCTTATTCCTTGCAGCTTCTTGCTACTTCCTCCCAGCCTTTTTATTTTTTTTTTATGTATCATTCAACAGATGATCTCCATTAGTGTAGACTGGTCTTCCTCTTGGCTTAGCAGGGGCCGAGGTCCGACTCAGTTCTCTTCCTCTCCCTGCTCAGGCAGTTATAGCTATGCACGCTCATCTTGTTTGCACTTATTTTTTTGGGAAAGGCCCCAGTGGGAAGCTTGAGTCTTGTGGCACATGGCAGGCATTTCACTCTGCAATTATCTATCGGTGCTGCTAATCTGCTTCGAGTGGAGCTGGCCGTGCTCAGAACGTGCTTGTGGCTTTCCTCATCTTTGGCTCTTTGCTGTGGTTTCGGCTCTTTCTGAATCCCCCAGTGTTCAGGAAGAGACGGAGCAGTTCCCACACTGCTTCTTCTCCTTTACCCTTTCCTTGGTTCCTTGACATTCTCTGCGTTTTTACTTTTTCAATAGTTTTTTAACTGCACATTGAAAACCTCTGGTTTTGTTCCCCTGGTTTTCTTTGCATTGGATGTGAAAGGAAGACTTGTCTCTATATTTAATGTTCCCCCTCTTTCTCTCCTTGCCATCTCCTTTACTTGGTATTTCCAGACTTCTCCGCTCTTGTCAGCTTCCCAACAATTTTCAGCCATACAGAAGATACACGTCAGGGGGTTGGGTACCACAAGGAACTTTCCAGTGGAGACATGAATCCCTTTAGGAAACCCACCTGTGTGAATTACTGTACACAAAGCATGGCCAGAGGGAGCTTGGTTACAGAGCAAAGGCAGCGCAGGCTGTGCTGGGTTTGATCCTCTGCCTTGTGTAATTATTTGTGTTTTTGCAAAGGGAATGGAAAATGGACTGTGCTAGTGGTAGGCACATTTCTTCATCCTCTCTGAACAAACAGAAAACAGCAGATAATCAAGACTTTCTATCTGTCAGCTCTGGTTAGAGAAGTAATAAATGATTGATAAATAATCCAGGCTGCTGCAGAACGTAAACTGGAAACTCAGTGAGTCCAGCACGGGATTGTACAATGCAGGAACTCTTGATTTCAAGGGCTGAAATCTCATTTCTGAAGACTTATTTTCCAGAAGTAATATTTAAAAAAGGACTCAGAGTGAGTGGGGAATGACACCCAATGCTCACATTTCCATGTTCCTAATGGGTTATTTACCTTCACTATGAAAAACGTGCATTGAGCAAAAGCTTTGAATGTGTCATAGGTTCGTAGAATCATTAAGGTTGGAAAAGACCATCAAGATCATGAAGTCCAACCATCAAACCATCAAAATCTAAGTTCACCTTCCACTAAATGTTGTCTAAATTTTGTTAAATTATGCCTAAATTCATCTTCCCCTTCCCCACACTCCTGGAGCTTGCTTCTGCCTTCTTATTGTAAATGCCATTCCTGGTGCAGATTTGAGTAAGCTATGATTGAATTGCTTCTCCACAAGTATTGATCATGTCAGGACAAGTATGCAATCGGAGAGGGGCCTTTTGTTTTCAGCATGGTGTGATCTTCTGCGGAGCGTCACATTGCCTTTTGTCTCAATTCTGTCATCCCAAGCCTGATTGGTTTGCCCGTTTTCCACAAGGCTTTGCTCAGTTAATTGCTATCTCTATTTGGCCACCACTGTGATCAAATCAATGAGGTCATCCTCTCAGTGTTCAATGGCCATAAAGAATAAATAATGGCAGGCGGAGGGTTATTTTGAGATCAGACACATTTGTGCTTTTTTGGATATTGGCCAGGAAGTCATAAACACAAACGGGACAGCACAGCCATCCCTTGTCTATTACACTGTGGTTGTGTGTTTTTTTTTCTTAAAACAACACAGCAAAAATAGAAAAGGTCTAGACTTGAAGCTAAAGAAAAGCTATAGCATTTCTGTAGCAAGGGATTGCAGAATTGATCCTAGTCAGGATCCACCAGCTTCCCATAGTTGTGTGTCGGTCAGACTCCAAAATTATGCTTGCATTATGGCAATGAGAGGACAGTAAGACCTCCAATAGGAGGTGGGATTGATGTGATAACCTACAACATGAGCAAAGCCTACCTACAGGCTGCCTGCCAGGAGCTATTCCATTTTGCACAACTGCATCCTTGGCTTGGTAAGACAAAAAAGGCACATGGCTTTTGTCTGTAGAAGAGGCAACCAGCACTTGCACTGATGGAGCGTTCCCACGTCCCCATCTCCCTTTATGTGTCCATCTCCTCCTAGGTCCTGCTCTGTTAAGGTTTCCCACATCTCTGACATCGTGTTCAGCGAAGGAGATGGTGCTCCTCATTTACTCAACCGCAGGCTCACAGTCAGAATCAGAGATTTTCAATGGAAAATTGGAGTCTTTGTACATAATACTTTCTTAAACATGGATGCCTTTCACTGATGCCCACTTTTAAAGACCAGATATTTCTGCATAAGGTTTTCTCTGGGCATATTCTCCAGGTTTATCTTGTGTCAACAGGATGAAAAGTGTAGTATGCCAAAATTTTTGTTCAGCCATACATGTGTACGTGAAAACACATCTGTGTGTATGCACATGCATGTGTTGCTGCCTGGGATACTACCGGTAGCATGGCACAGCTCTTGCCCACACTGCTTGTCCCAAAGTGCACATTCAGTCAAGGTGCCCTTGTTCAAGGTGGTCTACTGGGAACAGTTTCTGCTCCTGTAATGTACGTTTCCTGGGAGGGCCATTAGCATGGCCAGGGAGCTTGTTGGCAATTAAATTGCCTGAGCATCCATGGCATATAACACCTCTTCAGCCTCCAATGTGATGAGTGCTGTGTTTAAGCATGATTAGGAAAGCAGTGGAGAAGGACTTGCTCCTATCAATGGAGCAGTTTCTGAGGAAGCAAACAACGGTGACAGCCAAAAATTATCACGTCAGGATCTTTCTTTGGGTTCAGTCACAGCTTGTTCTGCTGAATTAGACCAAAGCAAATCCAGTGCAGAGTTATATCTTCATTTCATTCATACTTTTCCTGCCTTACAAGACTTAGATGAAAAGAAAACAGGATTTCTGATAACACCACTGAGCAAAGGTCCAAGTGATGGGAATACAATTTGTGATGACTAGCCAGCTGGGAAACAGCTGAATCTCTCTCTGGACTTTACTTTCCAAATCTGTACAAAAGTGACCAGAATGCTTCCTTTGCCTGCCTGCATTAGACTGTGAGGTAATCATAGAATCATTAAAGTTGAAAATGACCTCTGAGATCCCCAAGTCCAACCCCAACCCACCCCACAGTCCCTCAGTGCCACATCTCCACGGTTCTTGAACACCTCCAGGGACAGTGACTCCACCACCTCCCTGGGCAGCCTATGCCAGTGCATCACCACTTTTTTGGAGAAGAAATTTTTCCTAATATCCAACCTGATCGGTATATGCTCCCCTTTTCCTTCTACCTGTTCATCTTGATCTGAGACTCTAGGTGCTCCCACAATATAAACTGGAATTTCAGTAAAGCCAACCATCCAAGACGCCAAAGATCTTTGCCTCTTTTCTCCACTGCCCTCTGCCATTTGCACAGTCATGTTTACTGCCTTTCCAAAGGTGAGGGGTGGTGAAGTGCTGCAGGAAATTTTGCCAGAAAAATAAAGCCTGTTCCTATAGATGGACTTTGTCTGCCCCAAACTGACGCTCATTCTTTGGCTCAAGGAGGCATGCTTCCTCCCGGGTCTGACTTTACTTTGGAAGTGTTCACCTCTGAAGATAGGGGAACAGAATGTGTTCAGGCTGCCAACAGAGTTGGACCTCTGCTGCCATGAGTGAGAGGTTGCAGGAATGGTTTGCAAAGGGCCTGTGTAATTGCCTGCAGTCCTAAGTAAGTTGAAACCGGCACTATTTCAAATGAGGCTTGTTACTCCAACATGGGCTAAACTCCGCACCTTCTCCAGCCCAGACAAGTATAAAGGCTCCTTGACGTGAGCAAAGGCAGATGCACACACAGCCTGAATATCATAAACCCACTCTCTGGGGATACACCATCCCTGAGGTTAAGGAGATTCCCTGTCGGGTCGCAGATGGCTCAAGACCAGGTATGTCCAAGGACAGCACGTGTGCAGCCCTAGATGCACCCAAGGTCATGCTTTCATGTCATTCCTCTTCCTCTGTCCTTATCTCTCACGATTTCTGAGCAGGATTCCCCATTCAAAGGATGCTCTTCTCCTTGGGAATCTCTTCTAGTTGCTCTGTGGAGTTAGGGCTGGGCTGTGTGGGGTGATTGAGGTTATTCCCCTTTCCCTCCTTCCTTCATACTCTGCAGGCTCAGCGAAGGCACCAATGGAAAATGCTAGATTCAGATTTTAGATGGTTCAGACCATCCAGGGCACGACCCTGCTTTGCCTCTTGGGTGATCTCATGGCACTGCAGGCTTCGCATCCACATGCCAACCCCCCGCTGCCTGCTATTCTGTAGCTTTCCAGCGAGGAGCTGCCTCCAGCTGAGACATAGGGTTATGTTCGTGACTGCAGTGCAGCAGGGGAAGAGGGCTCAACAGAAGTGGTGACTGACTCTGGAGAAGGAATTGGCCAGTTGGTCTCCATGGGTGGGATTTTTCTCCATTAACTGCAGCTGCCTAAAAGCCAGCTATCAAGTGAGCAGTGGCTCTTTAGCCTCCCTCTAAAGTCAAGACAGAGAGATCAGGGCCCGACAGGGAGTCTCATTCTGCCCTAAGATTGATGTGCAACAAAGATGGCATGAATTGCCTTCTGAAGGAGCTTTCTCATTCGTGGAGAACCACTAGACAATGAACTTAGAGAAGACGCTAGATAAAACTACTTGGGATGAATCCCCTCCTTTCTAAGTGCAGATTCCATTTGTGGCTGCCAGTATTGTTTACCATTCCTACTATCATTTTTCATAGAATCATGGGATCGTTTGAATTGGAAGGGACCTTTAAACTCCACCTGGTCCAACTCCCCTGTGATGAACAGTGACACCTACAGCTCAGTCAGGGTGCTCAGAGCCCCATCCAGCCTGACCTTCTTTTTAACCTTGTTAGTAGAGCTGATCTACTACTAAGAGGGAGGGGTGGAGATGTCTTTCACAAGTGACATCTCGAGCGGTAAAACATGACATATAATCTCTCCTACATCCCCACAAAACATGGCAATATTTCAAATTGTGTTTTTTTCTTTTCTTTTTTTTCCCCTCTCTCTAATTTCAAACAGCCTGAAAGAAAAAAAAAAAAAACACAAAAAAACACAGCAATAAACCACTATGAGCAAAGTATTTCTTTGACATTTGTTGACATCTTTTGCTTTAGACCCATTAAGAAACCCTAGGGAATTCACTAGTACTGTTCACATAATGAAGTGTAAAATCTTTTGTTAGCAATGACTTCTAGCAAATACTTTTAAACTAAACCAAACCAAGACATGGACTGAAGAACTGGAACTTGCCTGTCCTTGCTGTTTAATAGTAAGCATGCTATTCAGTACAGCTTTGACTCACGCCAACTTGTGATATGCTAGACATGTCCCATTAATTACGTGTGTATGGAAAAGGACATTGTGTCTGCCAAGAACACCTCCTCCCATAAAGTAAAGAGCAAGCCACTGTATTGAGGGGGGAAAAGAGCTGTACAGATCTGAGTCTTTGTTCAGGTCAAGCAGAGTTTTCCCAGGCAATGATCAAACACAGTTCGGAGGTACACGTTGGTCAAGAAGAGCTCTTGGTGAATGGTCAGTGTGTGGACACCATGCTCTGGAAATGAAAATAATGTAATGTAACAGCTGGAGAGTGGAATGTGTTGTACTGGCTGAGCACCGTGACGGAGGGTGCACAGGACTGGGGACTGCCTGGCACACCTCACTTCCTATTGCAGATGCCTCCATGGGCGTCTCGACCTCCAGCTCCTGGCTGAATAGAGCACTTAAGCTGTAAGTGTCCAGACTGCTGGGGGTATGTGAAGCACTTCCAAATGCTCTGAGGAAAGTCCAGAGGTATACATCATTTTTTCTTTCCAAGCACATGGGTTCATGCCCAGTGCAGTGCCTCTGGTGGGTCTTCAGTTCAGCACCCATAGATGGCTTCTCTAATTGAGTGCATCAATACAGTTTAGAAGCATCCAAAGCAGCAGCAGTGCAGTGACAGTAAGGCTGGAAATAATTTTCCACTGCTGCTTTCCCAACCTCTTCTAATGGATATCCTTCATGCTTGAGGTGCTTTATAAGCTAAATATTCACACCTCATTGATTGCCGCCTGGATGTTTATAGGACCTGGGCAGAGCTGCTGTAATAGAGGGAAGGATAAGAGAGTGAGAATAACAGCAGATGCCTCAGTGAGGATTCATGTGCAGACTTGGACTCGTGGAATTGTCTGCCTCTGTCTCAGCCAGGAAAGCGTTTGCTCGAAATGACATCATGGGATACCCTGTTAATTTTGTCTCTGTGCGTGCTTTCGGATCAGATTTCACTTTGCTAATCCCTCAGCTGTTTTGTAAACCTGCCAAGAAACGTGCACTTGGAGCGAGACCAGCTTCTTTCTCTCCTTCTGCCCTGTGCCACTGTACATGCATCTCATGGGAGAATCCCTAGAGTCTGGTGTTGCTTCTGCTGCCCAGCCGATATGGCAGGGTTATAATGTCCCCAGCACTACATCCCTGCAGTGAGAATGAGAGACTTCAGTAATGAACAGTCACACAGAGTCCAGCTCTCTCATTAGCTCTGGATATATGGATCTTCACTAACACAATTTGTCTGACCATGGGACAATCCCCATTGAGCTTAATCTCGCTGAAATTCAGATTTTTGACTGCGTGATCGCTGGATCCAGTGCAAGGACTTGGTGGGAGAAGGTGGGAGGAAGGGCCTTGAATTTATTTTCAGTGAGTTGTCAGATTTGACTGCTATAAAACCTCATCCTTTGCCACCTAACTTAGACTAGAAAGACTTCTCCTCTAGAAGTACCTATAAGTTAGTTGTACCTGGAGCCTTCCCCACATAGGCTGACCAGTGCCTCTTCTTACCAAGCAACTTGTTATGTATAGAGCAGTGTTTTGTCCTTGAACAGCCTGATCAGCTGTGCTTGATGAAAGCTAATTGATCCTCAGAGCAGCAAATAGCCAGCACCAGGCACTAATGATCTCCAGCTGGCCCCTTACCACTCAGGACCTTTTAGTGAGATCCAGTACCATGAGCTCATCTCTTTTTGCTGGAGAATAATGTACCTGAGCAGGGACATGGTTCATCAGCTTCGTATTTCTGGGCTCTGTGGTTCTAATTTAGGAGTACAAGTGAAACTCCCATGGGCATCTTCCTTTATGAAGAAGAATCTCCTTGGAGGTCAATGGACTTGCACTGGTATGTAATGATGGCAAACTAGCTCTGTACATATGGGAATGCTTCTCAAAATGTGTTTGTGCTTTGAAGAGAACTCTTCTTGTGATGGGTAAACTTGAGTGTTCTGCAGCACCAGAAAAGCTTTGTAAAGACTGTGTATTGGCTGCTGACTTCCTTTGGGCTATTATCTAGAGTCACTTTGACATACCTGCTTTTTAGGGTTTGGACACACATAATGAAGTTACTTGAATGTGTCTATTGATCCATCATCACTGTTTATGTTTGTTTTGATGGTTCTTGGCTTCATTGTTGTTAAAAATTGCCCAAGAACAGAACTGCTGGAATGGTGCAAAAGCAGAGTTATGAATATATGCTCCTGATAGACTACCTGAGGTGTTTTATATGTTGGCTGGCTCTCTGTGACTTGCAAGCATCTGCAGGATGGTTACTGCCAGTGAAACTCTTTGTGAACCTTGAGGAGATTATATATGGTCATGGAAAACCCTGTGTTTTTATCTACAGCTGCCTTTAGACATTTCACCAGTCCCCTTTTGTAGGTTATTAGTAGTACTCTCAGTGATGTACCAAACTAAGATTTGGATAGTGGTTTCATTCTTATTTACATCTGTCTGTTAACCGCCTCTCTAACAGGGTAACTGTACGTCCTGGCTTCACATCCGTTCCGGGTCTTTATCTTATTCTTATCACTCATTCTTATCGCTTACATTAGAGAAGAAAAAACAAACCAACAACAGCTTAGTTACATTTCTGTTCATAGTAAAGTGGTTTGGGATGTGTTCTGCCCACCAGAAACTTGCACAAGATCTGCCTGTTATTGTAACAGATGAACAAGGAGAGCCTGTAATTGCTGGCATTCAAATAAACTGCCACGATGAGTTATGATATGAACAACTGCAACTTGGGTTTGGAGTCTCTTAACTACACTGTGCCCTTTTAGACTTTGTAGGTAATAACATTATTGTTCCTGTTACCTCTCAAAATGATATTACTTGAATTTGCTCTTGCTCTCTATTACCTCCAGTCTCATTACATAGGGAAGATGCATTAAACACACCACAATTGATGCTTTCCTCCCATTAGCGTGACTCCCACTCATAGAGTTGCCCCTATCCATTCCCATCCTCCTTCTACTGGCATCACAATAATCCAGTTCTCCTCACTTGCTCACAGGAGCAAGCTCATACTGAGGAGCACACAAAAATTATTCTGGTTGTTAAATACAATTTAGGAGATGCTGTGTAGCCTTGTTCTCAAGTCAAGGCTAAGTTTCTTCTGGAAACGCCCCGGACTTCTAATAGAGTTTCCAGAGCAGATGGTGCAAATCTGCCTCACCTTGACTTTGTCAATAGAGTTATATTTGTTTAAACATGTTATGGATCTGGCTCACTCCATGTCTGCGCATTCATTTTCTTTTCCTGTGTAAAATATTTCTTGTTGGCCCATGTCTCTCATTCTCTCTTCTGTGCAAACCCTCCACAGGACAGAAATCGCTCAGAACAACAAAAACAAAAAAGCATACTTCATCCATGGTTTGAGCTATTGATGTTCTATCCTGTAACAGCCCTGACTCTACATGGAGTGACTTACAGAACCTACAGAACTGGCTAAGACTAACTACCCCACTGTTCAACATCTGAAATTATGGAATAAGGATAGAGGATCACATATACCATTAACTTTCATACTGGAGTCTATTCATGCGATCGGAATACATGGTGTTTCCATGGAGAAGTAGTCACCGAAATGAGGCTGGGAGAAATTGGGTCATCCATCCATGGTCCCAGGTAGAACCTGGTCCACCAAAATAATTTCTTACAGAAGTTGAACTGATCTGTTCTTAAAAACCTTCTGTAAATAAAACCATGGAGGACACGAACACAAACACCGTGTTTGCCTATACCCTGATATCTGATTGTACCCTTATCATCTTCTTTGTCATATTTTTGTGACGCTTCTGAAACCTCTTGAGATCTAACAAATGCCCCCGTGTGTCAGCGTTGGGCACTCTTTCAGATTGTGTTCCCCACTGCTTGTGGGGTTTGGACACGTGTATGCACAGCTTCATCTCTCTCTTTCTCTCTCTCTTTTTTTTTTTTCCTTCTTCTTTCTCCCTTTCTGAAGAATTTTGAGATCTATCCATTGTCAATCATATTGTGATGCTTGGATTCAGCAAAGCTACCGAATGCATTGAGTATTTCAATGTCACGTATTTCCAGCAACAAATATGGGCTTTTATCACTCTTCTTGGCTACAAAACCAAGGCTTTTGCTCCAGAAGGAAGGCTCCAATTATGAACAATGGTTGCAAAGTAAAATTAATGTCATAATTTGACACAGACATTTTCCCTAAAACCACTGCAGTGATGACAGAAATACTTGACGCTCAGCTGCTAACTTGCAAAATCTGCTCTGAGAAAGATAAGCTTATTTCCTGAAGCAGCTTGAAAGGAATAATTTTTCTCATACAATTCAGCTTTTTTTCATGGAATCATTTGAACTTTCTTAAAATGTGCTAATGAATTTTAGAAGTGGCCTTAATCTCAAGTCTCTCCTTCTTCTAAATATGTCTGGAGAAGAATGCATTTGTTTTCTTGCATCAGCAGAAGACAGGGCAAGTGTTTGTCCAGCAGAACTATAGCAGATCTTGCTTTAAATTTATTTTGCTGGAATTTCCATTAAAAGGGAAAATAGTTTGTACAAATTTCATTTATTAATAATCATTAAAAAATCAGCAGAAGCAACTATGCAGCTCTTGAGAAAATGTACCTGAAACCCAACATTTGAAGTCTATCATACAAAATGTTGGCTTGAGGGATTCTCCATGAATCTCTTTTTCTTCCTCCAGGTTTTCATTCCTTCTGCCTCGCAAAACACCAGCCCTGTGGCTATGGCTGTGTGCTGGTGGGAAGACAAAATGCATCACCACAGGGCAAAGCAATACAGATCAGTCCCTGATCTGTATCACAGCCTGGTTGTGTGAGCATGGTGCTCTATGCTTTGCTGCTGCTGCCAAATTAATGGCTGCCACTTACAGCCTGGGCACTGTGGAATTATAGTCAGGAGCTGTGGAATCAGCTTTCCACCAATCCTGATGCTGTGTTTTTCCATTGGGATCCTTCATACTGTGACTTGAGTCTTATGTGATGTGGGGTCCCACCCCAAGTGCACCTCATGAATGCATCCACCTTGTTTGTGAAAGGAAAGAGCAGGCTAAAACCTTTTGGATGGCTTCCATTTCCCAGGCTGTGGTGAGATCAGAAGAGTCCAGTAAACTTTCTTTTATATATTTCTGCTGGAGAATGCAAAAATTGGGATTGTAGTATTTGAGCCCAGAACTTCAGTGAATAAGTGGATCTTCAGAACCTCCATAACACCTGTCCAACCTTTGGTATCACTGCTGTAGACACTCATAGCTGCTTCGAGTAATTATCAACGTCATCAGGGAAATGCTTCTTCATAGCACATGGCAATGTATCCGTATCACATTGACTTTAATGTTCAGGGAAAAAAAAAAAAAAACAGCAGATAAATGAAATGTCATGTCACTTTGGATATCAGCAGCCCTGACTAGTCAAAGAGGGTGCTGAAGCTGGAGGATGTCCAGTCTTCAAATAAGCAGAAAGGAAAACAAAACATTGTGTTGTCCACCAGGTGAAAGTGACTGTGCTGCAGAAGCTGAAGCCATGTAGTGAAACCACCACACTGCTTTGATGGCACTGTGTTATTAATATCCTTCTTTTTCTGGTGTTTGCAATTAGCTTAGGAGAAAGTCAGCAAGCATCACTAAGAATGGCAGCTCGATCTGATGCAGAAATAACCCTGAAATGGAAATGATCTGTGTTTCTCCGCCCTTGACAAAGGAGACCAGAATTAGTGGCCAAAATGATAACTTTCTTTTTATAATCAGTTCAAGCTCTTGAACCCTGCACAGGAGGATGGGCTGATTGTGGATAATGGTACGGATGAGATTATTTGGGATTTGCACATCAAGGCTTGCTGGATCATTCTACAGCATGAAGGTCTGCGTGTAGTGACTCATGGCTTAGTTCCTCGTCCTGTGGAGATAGTTCAATCCTGCTAGGCACTGAGCAGAGTTTCGTCCATTTTTGTGCTTAAGTCATAAAAAACCCTTACTTCTCTGGCTGTTGGGCTGGCAGGGGAGAGGGATGGTATGTCGCTGTGCTTAGAGAAAATTAGTGAGTTTATTAAATTAAAATCAGCTCATGTAATTGAATTGCATAGGATCCATGACATGCCAAGTGCATGTACAAGTAAGTTGGCAGGGCAAGGTTCACCTCCCCTCACACCATTGTGCTTTTCCAAGGTGCTGTAGCTCTGGGAGTAGCAGTCCTCAGGGACCCTGTGTGGATACTGGATTATTATTATAGCTATGGGAAATCATAGAGTATTATAGTCTGGCAAAACCTGAAAGGACTTGGTCTGTGTCTCAACGGGAAGTGGGTTTGGACTGGTCTCCAGGTTATTTCGGATTCGTGGTGGTTTGATACAGTCAGTTGCAAAGATTGTATCATTGCTTGGTTTTGAGAGAAAGCAGTTTGGAGCAGATTTAAGCTTGGAATAAACAATCATCCGGGCTGATTCAAGCAGGACAGCCAACCTTTTTTCCTTTGTACTTTGACTGTGTTTGCTTCTCCTATCCATCACTGAGTCCATTAATCTGTCATGGGGACAGTCGCCCAACTGTGTTAGACAAGCAAATAGTCTTTGTCAAAGTACTTCCACGGTTCAGCACAAACATCTGTAGAAAACATGTGGTGCTGATGCTATAAACGAGGAGGACAGAGCATGCAGCTTCCTGAAAGCCTGACTCTAGGAGGCAGAAATGGTGTTCTGAAAGCCATTCAATGCTGTCCAGATAAGCCTTGTTTTCTCCCCCTTTCCCAGTTGCCATTCTTTGAATGGTAGACTGAACGGGGAGCGTTGCTTTTGCCATGGATATAAAGAGGGCATGGAGATCTTTCTTTTTCTTATATTATTCATATATATATGAATATATATATAATATGAATAATATATAAATAAATATATATGACTAATTTTTCTTACATATAATTTCTGTGTGGAAATTTCAGCTATCTCCTGAAAATGGCAACACTGAGAAAGTACATAGCTGTGACACCTACCAGCTCTCTCCAACAGCTATGTTATTAATCATTTCCCCAGCCAGAAGCTTCGTGTTTAGCCTGACCAGGTTCATCCTTCAGTCAATGGCAGAAGTGGGAGGTACCTCCTCCATTTCATGATGCTGAAAGTGTTTGTGTCATATCAGATCTGATACTCCCTTGGTTAAAACCTCTATGGCCTCATCACCAACCGGTGCTGTGGGAAGATAGAAAATCAGGGCAGATGCTTTGGGACTTAATCAGAGATTCACCTCCCATCAGTTTGAAGCTCAAGACACTCCTGAGCTGATGCTTATCTTTGGTGCCAATCATCAGTGAGGTGAATCACCTTCTGGGAAGACCTCTACTGACTGGTAGGAGCTGACAAGAGTAGCTTATCCGGGTCACTGAAGATGAGCATAATATTCAGTGGGAAGAATCTCAACAAGCATTTTGTTTAAAATGACAGAATCATTTGAGTTGAAAGGGACCCTCTGAGGCCATCTAGTCCAACTCTCCTGCAATGAACAGGGACATTCACAGCTCCATCAGTGCTCAGAGCCCTGTCCAGCCTGACCTTGGGAGTCTTCAGGGATGGGGCATCCACCACCTCTCTGGGCAATCTGTGCCAGTGTGTCACCACACTTAAATTTGGCACTATGCACCTCACTGTTCTGTTTCTCCAAATAGCCACTCTGGGAAGATTCAAGTGATCTCACTCCTTTTTCCCACTAGTGGGAGTTGGTGAGCACGGGGGTGGTCTCTTCTCTACAAGAGGACTTAAACAAGGGCATCAGAAAGTTGAGATCACTATTTGAATGGAATTCATCTTCTAGGGGAAGGAGTTTCCTTCCAGGCCTGGACTTCAAGGGCTGTAAATGTTTTTACAGCTACAATACATTGAATGACTCCAACCAGAAGAGACCATGTGATCATGCAAACAAACCCAAACAAGCAAGCAGTCATCTTTTCAAGGAACAAAAGGTCAAAGGGAGGTAGGGCCATGAGGTCCTAGCTGGGAAAAACAGACCCTTTATCATGAAAGGGTCAGAGCAGTGCACATGAAGACATCATGCACCCTAGGAGGGAATGAGCCTTTCCAACTCAAAAAGCACTGTTCCCTGTCACATAGAAACAATAGCTCAACACTGTGAAGGCATCTGTTTTAGCTCATGGGAACAAGATTTTTCTCACTCCCTATGGGTTCAATGCGTGAATGCTCCGGTGGTCTTTGGTTTTGTGTCTTTCTTTCCTGGTAGAACACCCTGTAGCAAGTACACAGCTACCCCAGTTGCACACCTGGAAGGAGCACTCCAGCAGCAACCAGGACCCAACCTTTGGTTTAGGAAACCTTGAACCTCCCATCATGCATGAGTTCTCCTCACCTCCTTTGCTAATCCTGGGAGCACCAGCTCCCCACCTGCTAGGAAAAGGTTTCCCTTTCCCCAAGCATTTCAGATGAAACCCGAGACCAAACACAACCCTGCACCTTGCAACAATTCTCCCATTTTTAGCATGTTTAGTAATGACGTTTCCTGGCAATTGTGTGAGCCATCTGGAACAAGAGACACCTCGTAACCAGAAAGCTGAGGACAGCTTGATTGTCTGTTTGCCATTAAACTGTTATATTTTGCTTTACAAGGAAGGGTGGGGTGGGGAGGCTGTATTTATCAGCCTGCTGATGACCTTGGCCTGGGCTGCTCACCTCCCACATGCTTCACACTTCAGCAGACTGAATAAATAGACCTGTTTTGTTTAGCAGTATCTATGTCAGGGAAAGCACCAGCGTTCTAACACCCATTGTGATGGAGTGTTACCTCAGATGCAGTCAGTTAGTGGCACATCTGTTGTCCTACTGGCAGAATGACATCTTTGGTGTCCCAATTCACCAACGGGATGGGTATGGCTCAGGTGAACCAGGTGTCCTTTCCAGCACTGGGATTCACACACACCGAGTCGCCCTTTATCCAGTATATCCACCATGATGTAATGAAGTCCAGGAACTGAGCTCAATAAAAAAAATTGTGTGAAGTGCAGTCTGGTATCCTTTATCAGAGGGCAGCAGAGAGGTTTGCTCTCTGGAGGTGAGTGACGAAGGAGAGGAGTGTAGGCGAGGGGAGAAATAAAGCCTGTGATGTTGGCTGAACTCTACTTCCCTCACCTGTGTACTTAGAACAATTTGTTAGTTCAGGAGGAGAGTCCAGTGCTAGGTTGCTGTCCTGCTGTGAATTCCTCATCTCTACTTCTCCCAGCTCCGGATTCATTCTGCTCATCAGGCACCTGCAGGTTGAGCTGAGGTCAGAGCAGCGTTTAGGCTTCACTATGTGAGCTGAACGAAGGCCCATTCAGAGAGCAACTGAGTAGTGCCAGCTCAAGATATGCTGAATCATCCTTCATTTCATGGAAAAAACTTTTCAAGATGTTCAGCCCTGGGTCAATACCTTTTGATGGATCAAAGCAAGAGCTCCTCCCAGGCATGTTGCAAAACCACCTCCAAGAGAAGTACAATTCCATTTCCAATGGAGCTCTGGAAATGGATGTCTAGCTGGATACAGTGATGCAATTCTAGCCTCTGTTTCTAAAGCCAGTGGGATTGTTCAGTCAGGAGAAGAGAAGGCTAAAGGGAGGCCTCAGCCTGAGAGACAAAGACAGATATGTTGGAGAAAACCTGCATCTGTGTCCCAGCCCCGATCATGGGGACCTTCTCCCCATTTCCAGAGAATCTCACAAGCTTCTCTGCTTGCTTTGTTCTCTCCAGAATGGGTCCTCCAGGCAGCCCAAGGGTTGTGCTCCCTGCCCAGGGTACCCACAGCAACCTGGCTGCCAAATCCCAAATTTAAGCACTTTGGTTGTCATCTTCTTCACATTCTTCCGGAGGGAAGTGCAGAGAAAAGAAAGGGAGAGATCAGCAGATTAACAGACCCACTGTGAAATGCTAAAATACTAACTCAGAAGCAAGAAAGTGAGGGAGCCAGATGAAAGAAAGAAGGAGAGGGAGAAGGAACAGTATTATTATAACTCACAAGATGTTTTGGCCCTGCAGGAAAGCAGAGTAAATGCTTCACGTCCCATGAATTCCTTCTTGCTGATTATTTATTTACAAACACATTTTCCGGCCAAGATAAAGCTGGGTGACAAATGGAATCAATACTCTGACCCCAAATGACTCAGAAATATGTGGGGTAAAAATACAGCTTATGTTTAAAAACAACAGCGTTTATTTTGGGAGAGTGGTTGTCACATTGAACAGCACAGAGAGTTTCACAATGCAGATGAATGGAGCAGCCATATGTTAACAATAAACGTTAACTCTGTAGAGCTTTGTTCAAACCACAGTGGCCCAGAGGAAGACATAGTATGTGAGAGACCAAGCAACTAGGGTACAGGGTGGGAAAGAGTTTTGCCCAGGACCACACAGTCTGGAAATAGTCATTTCTCTGCCCTCCAGGGTGAGTGGTTGACTTTGTTGAAGCAGAATTCAACTAGTAATGATTGCTTATGAACATCTTTTTTTTTTTTTTTTTAAATTAAAAGCAGGGACAAGTTTTCTTGTTGATATTTTTATTAGCTGTGTTCCAGCTATGATGATCCAGAGGAGCAGGGCATGGCAAACTGTAAGCAGCAAGGTGGTTTCTTTTGTTAGACAAGACAGGCAATCTTCCCTTCCCGTGAGTGTTCCCCCCATTTTGGTGAAAAATGCTGTGGAACATATCCATTTCCATCAGTGCTGGCCTTTTTATTTTTCTTCTCTACTTTTCCACCAAAATCTTCACAAATGAAATCTTCTCACTGAAGTAGATGGAAGCCAAAAGTTTTTTAGCCAAAGGCAGACGAAAAAGGATACCAGGGAGGGGGGAAAGGAGAGGGTCTGACAACGTGAAATTTTCTGCTGAACGTCTTGCCAAAGAGGAACGTTTCATTTCTGTTTAAAAGCTTTCCAAGCAAGTCTGATCCTAATATAGACAGCTTGCAGTGTCCCCCACAGAATGGCTTGTGCCAGCTCTGCTTCTCGTGTCATCTGCTCGCAATGGCCCAGCTGTGCGAAGATGTGAGACAAACCTTTTCAGAAACTCCTCCTGCAGCATGTGTTTTCCTGGTTATGCCTTATGCCAGCTGGGAAGTAGAGAACAGGAGGAGGAGGCTTTGATGGCCCATACTGGTTGTGAGAGTTGATTGCAACTGTTGGACACTCAAGAAGAGCAGGAGCTCAGGTGGAGCACTATTGACTCAGTAGAGCATTCTGGTTGATTAATTTGTCTGGGGATGATGCTCCAAGCCTTCCCAGCATCTTCCTCTTCTGATAACATCATATTTTTGAAAGATACAAGGACGGGTATTTCAGTCTTCCATACTGTCAGGGCAGTTCTTCAAGATCATTCAGACTAGCCTTCTTGGAAGCCCATTCAGTAAAACATGGTTCTATGTAAATCAATGATTCTAAAGTGCATGTCCTTCCTGGAGCTCTCCAACAGCAAATTAAGTCCAGATTTGAGTTTACCCAATTATCTATGTTATTCGTACAGGTGCTCAGTGTCAGACACAGCATTAGCTAGAACCCTCTGGCTTAGAGGGAGCAAGAACTTTCTCACCACCTTGCCAAAATTCCAGTTCTCCAAAAAAGAAAAGCTCAACTGAGTCAGGATGACTCAGTTATAGGAAGAACTCACCCTGCCACATCCTTGTCCACCATCTGAGCACATCAGGGATACTCCAGGAAGGAATTCATCTCCAGAAGTGTCCAGGGCAGGTGCTTTGTAGATGCTCTCTCTACAGCTCCAGTGCAGAGAAGCAAGAAGCTTTAGGGGGTGAACAATCTGTCCTACTTTAGATACCTGTGTTGGGATGAAGCAAATCACACCCTTGGCCTCTTTGAATACACTGGTCATAATTTGGCAAATAGGTGCCAGGGTGGCTAGCTCAGGCAGAGTTGTCTGTTTTGACATCCATCTTTAGCAAGGATGGATCCCACCCGTGGTGCCGGAGCTACAGAGCCAGGCAGTAAGCATAAAGACTGCAGCACTCAGCAGGCATGTACCCAGTCTCCAGTCTCTATTTACTTTGTGGTGCAGACATTCCTCCCATCTGGCATTTGAGAGGAGGAGGGGTCGCTGAGATGGGGAAAGTGGAGCTGTCCCAAGCACCACCCATGAGGTCCTGTTCCAACAGTACACTGAGTGTCACGCAGAAGGGAACCACCAGCCAGTTATCACTCACACACACTCATCACTTCTCATTGCTGGACAGCAAGTGAGGGAACATGTCTTGCCTCCAAAACTTCTGTTAGAACCAGCGTACATCACATCCAACACAGATGTCTTTTCAGAAATGAAAATCATGACATCGTTTGAGTTGGAAGGACCCTTAAAGGCCACCTGGTCTGACTGCCCTGCACTGAACAGGGACACCCATAGCTCCACCAGGTGCTCAGAACCCCGTCCAGCCTGACCTTGGGTGTCTGCAGGGATAGGGCATCCATCACCTGTCTGGGCAACCTGTGCCAGTGTCTCACCACCCTTATTGTAAAAACATTTTCTTTATATCCAGTCTAAATCTCCCCTTTCAACTTTTCCTCATTTTTTTTTTTCTGTTGTTCACTTGTATCAGTTTCTTTTTTCCTTTTCCTTTTTTTTTTTTTAATGCTGTGTGCTGATGTGTGGCTTCTAGTAAGTCTTCTTAGTCCTCCTCTAGCGCAGAGTTATAACTGTGACCCAAATACTCAGAATAAGCATGGTAATGAAATGGATGAGAACTATCAGATCACTTGCTGTCATTATAAATGCTGGCCAAGTTGTAAATTTAGTTGCACAGGTGTGTGCAGACATGTTCCAGTTCAAGATGCTCACTTGTCCATAATCTTTTGTCTGCCACAGGCACCACAGCTGAGCAAGCTTTCTCACTACACTGGTGAGCATGCACAGCTCATGGCCAGGTCTGTGATCCACCACTGCTATGTCAGCACGTAGCAGCACCCCCAGAACGTGACTGCATAAAGCAAAGCTTGTTTCATGTTTCCTATGAAACACAGAGTAGGCAAAAGGGGAATGACATCTTCTGCAATGATGGGATATTCCAGGCGTGCCATGAATTTATTGTACCATAATAAATCTGATGCTGAGGTGCTCCTGTGCACCAGCTCCAGCAGGGCCACCTCCACCCTGGTTTTGGGTAAAAGCAGGACCTGAGATCAAATGCAGTGGGTCCAGAGCCATGTTTTCCCCCTCTTCTACCAATTTCCTTGTGGTTGTCAAGGTCACAAACACAGATGGCATCAGAGCTGTCCCATTCAAAGCACTGTGCCTTCAAAGGAGGGATAAGAATGAATGAGTCCCACAGCCAAGATCCAATGATTCAGGCGTTGGCATAAGCCTCTCTGTTATGTTGCATATGGCCTTGCAGCTGCTCATTTGCAGCTATCCAGATCCAGCAAGCAAATACTAAGCACACAAAATACCTTAAATTAAGTACTTTTACAGTTACTGATTGGCAACTCTTGACTAAGCATGAACAGGATGTTTCAGGCAAGTAATTTCTCATAAGGACAAATCAAAGTTCCTCCTCCTCCACATTCTTTATTACATTCCACAAACTTTAGCTGGCTCAGTGGGAAGTTTCATACCTGAACCATTGCTCTGGTTCCCTTTTCTACTACAGCTTTCCCACACGGCTTCAGGCAAGACTTTAAGTGCTTATCTAGAATCCTAGAATCATTAAGGTTGGAAAAGACTTCTGAGATCACCAAGTCCAACTGCAGCCCATCTCACCATGCCCACTGACCACATCCCTCAGTGCCACATCTCCACGGTTCTTGAACAGCTCCAGGGATGGTGACTCCACCACCTCCCTGGGCAGCCTGTGCCGGTGCATCACCACTCTTTTTGAGAAGAAATTTTTCCTAATATCCAAGCTGACCCTCCCCAGTGCAATTTAAGGCCATCACCTGATGTCCTATCACTGTTACCTAGGGGAAGAGACTGGCCCCCACCTTGCCACAACCTCCTTTCAGGGAGTTGTAGGGAGTGAAATGGTCTCCCCTGATTTCTCCTCTTCTCCAGACTGAACCATCCCAGTTCCCTCAGCTGCTCCCCATAAGACTTGTGCTCCAGGCTCTTTTTTTAGGTAGTTACAGATATGTAAATAAGCAGATGCACATCTACTGTGGCCATCACACACTTAGGTGTGCATACTTCCAGCTGACCTCATTTAAACTCCTCTTTCGGTTATCAGATAGCAGAAGCCCTTTTCAGTCAGAGACCACCTGTTCATTGTAGGGGAGCTGGAGTAGATGGCTTTAAGAGTCCCTTCCAACTCAAGGGACACGGTTTAGTGGGGAAATATTGGTGGTAGGTGGACGATTGGACTAGATGATCTTGGGGGTCTTTTCCAACCTTGGTGATTCTATGATTCTGTGAAATCCAAAATCCTAATGACCCTATGCATGGCACAGTGCTGCGTTCTCAGGAGGTGGAATGATGATGTGAAGGCAGCATGGCTTAGAAATGTGTGGAGACAAGCAGGGAGATAAGCTGACTTACAGATCAAACTCCATCAAGAGGGATAAAAGCAAGCTACTACATTTGAGGGAGCATTTCTCATGCAAGAATGCATGGACTTTGACCTTTTTTTTCTGGGCTTTGATGTAAAGTATCTTCATAAAACTTTATAATTTGATACTTAATGTCCTTCATCAAACCCTCATAGTTCTATGTGTGATGAATGTCTTGCATCTTCCTTCCCCATGGAAGATTACCAGCCTCCCTACATCATGATTCAGTAGAGGATGTGTTCATTTTTGTTCCAAGCTGATCCCAAATGAAGACTTTAGGACTCTTACTTTTATTCTCATTAATCCATTTCATTCCAAGAGATTGATTTAAATCCCTTTCCGCAGTAAAAAGAAATAAAATAAAATAAAATCTGTTTTCATTTGAACCTCAATATTATTTTTTTAGCTTTGGCAAACAAACAAACGAAAGAGTATTAAAAATATCCAACATTATGGCGTAGCTACCCTAATTCTGGCATTTCCTAAATGTCAAATGTTTGATCCTGCAGCTCTAATGCCTGTTGAAGGCAGGTGTCTCAGTGTAATTAGAACAGCCTACGGATTTCCACAACAGGCTGCTGTCCCACGAGCCCAACCTGCGGCTCTCCCCATCTCCATTCCATAAAATGAAGCCAGGAAGCCTCCCAACCATGGCGCTTATCCTAAAATTTATATAACGAATTAATTTCCCTTGGAGCTCCTGCAAAAGATTTGTAGCCCTGCAAAAGTGTTGATGAAAGCCAGCCAGCCGAGCTTCCTCTGCGCGGAGCTGTGCTTGCTCTTGTGGCAGAGTTAATCAAGGAGGTATGGCAATTCAAAGAGCAGAACGGCTGTGCCCCAACCAGTGCCAATGGGAAGCATCTGGGGTTTTGTGAAAGAAATTAACTTCTTGTGAAGGAGAATGTCATCATTTGGCCATGTGGGGATGGGAACCAACTCCCCTCCATTTATCCTTTCTCTCTCTCTCTCTCTCAAAAAGCCTTCCTCTTACCCACTTGGATGGAAACACAGCTGATGGAGCTCCTTATTTTGGCTCTCAGCAAAGAGAGACTCTTCCCCAAGTTCCCACCTCCACAATGACTTCCTCCAAGTCCTCAGAGACCAGAGCTGCTTTCTGGTCAACTTGGCCCCAAACCTGAGCTAACTGGGGCAGTTTGTACAGTTCCATAGCTGTGTCCTACGGGACTGGGCTGCACTTCAAACAGACCTGGACTGGGTCTGGAGTAAACCTGGGCTGAATTTCTGCACAGGTATGACACAAGGGAAAGCCAAGTTTTGAATGAACTTGGGGTGATTTTTATCACTCCAGTCAATCCCGGGCATTTTTTCTCGTTTTCTCTCTTTCTTTCCTCCTCTCTTTTCCACATTTTCCTCCTTTTTTCCTTTTCTCTTTTTCCCTTTTAATTTTGCTTTTATTCTAATTTATGTTACTGAGACCAATAGCAGTGTAGGCCAAATGTCTCTCACTTCTTCAGTGAAGGGAGTAAAACTGTCATTTCTAACTTCAGCTACAGCCTTGTTTCCCATACCATGTCCTCAGAATTGGAATGGATATGGTTTTGCAGAGGACACACAGACAGTGAACACAGAGCAATGCCACGGAGGAGGAAAACCTTCTGACAACCCTGCAGAGATGGGTGCTCACAACCCACCTGAAAGGCTGAAGAACCAGGTTGTGTTTGAATAGTCTACCATAGCATCCTTTTTCATGGGTTTTAGCAATTCTTCTAAAGTAGTGGGGAGACTCTGGACCTGGCAGATCTGGATGGGAGGTGGCAAGAATTGTCCCTGGCTGCCTTCACCTTAGACACAGTCTGTACTGTCAGATGGTTGGGTGGATAGAAGTGGTCTCTTTGTTGTCCCCAGAAGTAGAGCTGTCTGTAAGATACTCATAGCTCTGGAGCATGGTAGGTGTTTGCTGGAGACTTCTTCATCATGGAGTCATAGAATTATAGAATAATAGAATGCTTGAGTTAGAAGGGACCTTCAAGCCACTTCCAACATCTGGTTGCCCCGTCCAGATCAGGCTGGCCAGGGCCCCATCCAACCTGGCCTTGGGCACCTCCAGGGATGGGAGCACCCACTTGTATTTATCATTCCTCCATGCCCCAAGTCTTATTTCTGGTAAAATAACAATCTTTAATTTTTCCATGCGCCCATAACACAGAATCACATCACCTGGTGAGATTGCTCTGTACTGATGCAGTTGATATATGCAATGATGCAATGCTCATTCCCCATGTGAAGACCAGCAGTTGCCCTCGTGGAGTCATAGAGGAATTCAGAATAAAGTGATTATTGCTGGGGTTTCAAATAAGTCTTTTCAAGACAGTAGTTCCTCTCTGGACTAATCAGTTCCGCAAGTGCAATAAATTGGACAAGGGCTGCATAGAGGGAGCTGAAGGAAAGCCAAGGCTTGCATGCTAAAGCACTGCCTCTAACTCCGGTTTCTACGTGGGGAAAAGAATTGTTGGGGATCTCAGGGGAAATTTTAATTGATCAAGTTTCACCTTCCTTCTTTGGGTCCCCCTTTCCTTCGTGTTTCACCTTTCTCTCCATTCTATCCTTTTCCTCACTGTCTTTTTTTTTTTCCAGAGGAATTTTCCTTCCTTCCTGAGAAACAAAGTTCACAACCGTCTTTCTTCACGTAACTTCACACTTTGTGTGAATTAATGTCCAGCATGCTGCAAAGATCAGCAAGATTTCCTTTGCAATCTGGATGTGATTTTCATTGCTGCAGTAGCTGAGAAAGCTGAGAGCATAAGGGCAGGAGAACATAAACCCCCTCTGAAATATGCTGAAATTAGCTTTCTTACAAAAAAAAAAATCCCATCACTCTGTATCGTATAACAAGGTTTTTGCATTCAAAGACGTATAAATCCATCTCTGCCTGGATTTGAATTGTACACAAAGCAAAAATTGCTTTGTAAATAGTGTAATGGAGCCACAATCAGAGGGAGTACAGAAAAAGCATCCTGTGAACAATATAGATCTGATGTTGCAGCTGAGCCTGCCCCAGGCTTCCTCTGCAAACCACTTAGGATAGACTGACATTGCAGGGCAGGCGCTGGTTAGGATTGTGGATTTCAGTTTTAACTTGCACGCTGCTTAAATTGATAAAAGCCTAAATTCAGGCTTGAGAGCCTGCTCAGTCTGACTATGAAACCTTTCAGCTCTGTTAGAGCCTAGAGAGGTAAAGATTGTTTTAGGTCTACCTGTAATGCAGATGGGTGAAGGAGTCTGGCAGAAGTTCCCCAGCAGATGTATGGTTTTGCTGTTGCTACAGCTCCGAAACCCACTTGATTAGAAACATACAGTAATGGGTCCAAACACTCCCAAATCAAAATCAAAGACTAATCTTAGCAAGGAAAAAAACACACAGATTTAATTTCCCTTTTCCTCTCTTCTTAATGTACAAAGTGGAGGAGATACGGCTGCGTTTCCACCAGGTGAATACTGGCTCTTGCTTTTAGACCTGCAGGGGGAAATTCCAAACAGAACTTTACATCAGAAGCTGAAAATTGGTAGAAATGTGTCTAAGGAATGGTTTAGGATGTGTAGGAATTTGCCCAAGGGAAAGCTTCATTGAAACATCTCTTTAATTTCTTGGCATCTCTTCTCTTCCCAGAACTGAAAGAATATATATTTTTTTTCCTTGACTCTGGCTACGTTGTGCTTTTTGGTAAATCTTTCAGTGCACTGAGCTTTTTGTCTGAAAATTGTGGGAGCCCACGGCCCCATTGTTAGTGTTCCTGTCTGCCTGTACTGAATTTTAGGAATATTGACAGCCTCATTGTACTGGACATGCATCAGTACAGGTTAGGGGCTGACCTGCTGGAGAGGAGCTCTGCAGAGAAGGAACTGGGGGTCCTGGTGGACAACAGGTTGGCCATGAGCCAGCAGTGTGCCCTTATGGCCAAGAAGGCCAATGGGATCCTGGGTGCATTAAAAAGAGCAAGGCCAGCAGGTCGAGGGAGGTGATCCTCCCCCTCTACTCTGCCCTGGTCAGGCCACATTTAGACTACTGTGTCCAGTTCTGGGCTCCCCAGTTCAAAAAGACAGGGATCTCCTAGAAGCAGTTCCATAGAGGGCCACAAAGATGATAAAGGGACTGGAGCATCTCTCATATGAGGAAAGACTGAGTAACCTGGGTCTGTTCAGCCTGGGGAGAAGAAGATCAAGGGGAGATCTGATAAATGTTTATTAACATCTAAAGGGAGGTGGGAGGCAAATGAATGTGGCCAGGCTCTTCTCAGTGATGCGTAGCTATAGGACAAGGCATAATGGCCTAAAATGTGAACATGGGAAGTTCCACACTGACATGCAGAAAAATTTCTTTACAGTAAGGGTGATGGAGCACCTGGGATCAGGTTGCCCAGAGGTGTTGTGGAGTCTCGTATGGAGATATTCAAGACCCATCTGAATGTTTACCTGTACAAGCTATTATAGGGTACCAGCTTTAGCAAGGTGGTTGGACTCTATCTCTTAAGGTTCCTTCCAACCGCTACGATTCTGTCATTCTGTGAAAAGCATCATCAAGACATCATGTCACCAGCAAGTGTTTGTCACAGGACAAACACTTCAGTGCTCTTCCAAAGAATCACTTACTTAGAAATAAAAGACATGAATTAATACAGGCTTGGTGTTTAAAGACTCTTGAACCAGGTCTTCTCTCCTCCTCTTCTCTCCTCATATTTAGAATCATGGAATCATTAAGGTTGGAAAAGATCTCAAAGATCATCAAGTCCTGTCGTCAACCCATCACCACCATGCTCGCTTATAGAATAATTAAGGTTAGAAAAGACCTCTAAGATCATCAAGTCCAACATCTGTGAGGGATGTTTATCTGGCATATATTACTCTTGTGGGACATTTATTTTAAACTTTCTAACACGAGAATGAGAACGAAAAACACCCTTGAAATTGACAGGAGATGCAAAAAAAAGAAACATTAGTGTAAGCATGTGGTCAGTGATTTCCAGAAATTAGGTCTTCGGCAGAATGGTCAGTTGTCTCCAGGCTTCTACTGGAGACAATTATATATAAGTCGGGAGCACCAGCCTTTTTAATTGTGTGTTCATACAGGCTTCCCTACATATTCTGAGTATTCTTTGAGTGTCTGAGCCAAACTAGATAAGGACAGAAATGAACCATAACAATAACTTGAATAATCCTTGTTTTACTCTTGATCTTCAGACTCAACATGAACTGAAATAAAACACACCCTATGCAAGACTTTGGGAAGATGCTTTTCTGTGACAGGGTGCCCCAGCTCATCTCAAATAGTGCTAGATCCTCTTAGAAGTCCATGGAAACTCTTGCCTACGATCACCTAGGTTGTCCTGCTTTCATCTTTGATCAATCTAATATAATACCCACTCATTTCCCCCGGGAAAGGAAGAACCCATGGGAGGTCATAGTGCGTGGCTCAAGGAATATGGGGAAGAAATTGCTCAGAAAAGCTGAGTAAGCAAAAAAGCGGTGGTGGCAAAGTACAAAGAGGTGTACTGAGTGTGGAAGGGAATTGGGAAGGACCAGTAGAAACTAGAAGAGAATAGCTGAAATGCCTGAGCCAATTGAAAAAAATGTGGATAAGAAGGAGAAGAAAGGAAGGCAGAAAGCAGAGAAACCTGAAAAAGCAAAGGGGGAATGGACTAGAACAGGGAGAAATCCTGGTGGAATGGGCAGAAGGAACTGAGAACAGAAGGGATGGAAGGGACAGCCAGAACACAGAGGCTGTGGCCTCTTTATCCAGTTGAGTGACACTGCCTCTCTATGATTGCATTACCCTATCTGTAACAGGACAAGTTCCTCGAGCCTCAGGGAGGAAGGACAGATGGCTGCCTTGACATGCTAGACCAAAAATGTTGCTGCTCTGGATGCCACAGATAGCTGCCTAATTAATTGGAGAGGAAGAAAACAATTCGAGAGCTCATCAGATGCCTCAAGGACATCTCCAGCAGCAGGAATGTTGGGATCTCCACTATCAGCCACCAGCAGACGGGTGGGCTGACGACAATCCTCAAATGTCTTCCCTGGCCACAGCAGTCTGGGTTTGCTGGGCTCTATTCATCCCTTCAGTGATGGCCCCAGGTGGAGACTGAGACAGAAAGGGAGGCAAAGAGTTAATTTTGTTCAGAGCTAATTGTGCAAAAGATAATGTCCATTCTAACCCTTTGCTTGCACAGTAGTTTTAGTATGAAAACACCCAAGAAACCCCAAAGCTAAAATTTGACTACCTTCAGAGTAAGTGAGTTTGTGGAAGCTTGTCATGTTCTTCAGTGCATCAACGTACTCTTCTCTAAATATTTTTCCTATATGTTTTCACTCTAGGCAGTGATTCTGCCACATGGTATAAATTCACAGCCCAAACAGCTATTCATGGAGACATCCTACGTGACAAATCCAAAACACAGTCATGATAATAGCTGCTTTTAATAGAAGAAACAAAAAAAGACAAGGAAACACCAGAAATAAATGCACCTTATTTATCTGGCTCCATGTAGAGAGTGGGTGTCAGCTGTTTCCATTAATTAACTTATTTCTTGTTAGAATTTCATTTATCTGCATGGATTTGGAGAATGTGCCCCAGAGATATGCATCTATCCGTCATCAACCTTTACTATCTCCCATGACTGCAGTGACATTTGGACTAAAGAATGAGAGGGAAGTGCTAAATTATGGGTCTGCTGAGTGCAGCCTGGATGTGCCCTGGGAGAGGAGAGATGTACTTTTGTCCAAACTTGATTGATCTGTATTTTCTTCTAACTGCTGTATTACTATAATTGCCTGTAGAGAATGAAGTCAGTGCTTGGAAAGGCAGAAGTAATTTTTCAGAGGGTCCCAAGCCCAAAAGAAATTTGTTCATTTTATGAATGAGTGAAAATGTTCAGTGGTTTCCCCATCGAGTCAGATTTTGAAAGATTTTTGGCTTCTGTGCAGAGGAATGCAGCAACTTCAAGTTAAACTCTGCTCAATGCATTCATTATTTGCTCCGTCACTTTCTTTCAGGCAAAACATTTTCTAGAACAGCTGTTATGTATTACAGACATTGCCTGGCCAGGTCTTCATATGCATACGGAGCTGAGGCTATTAATCAAGGACTTGCTTATCTCTCAAATAATGGTACTGGCTTTCTTCTGGGTTGAATACAGATCGTTGTGAATGTAACTAATTGTACGACTGCATTGCACCAGGTGCTGGCATCCTCCCTCCAGAACCAGCTGCAATGACTTTAGTAGGCTGCTGCAATGAAAGTGAAAATACAAATATTTTTTTCTGTAGTTTCTTTATAGTACTGGCAGGACAGAACTTCAAGTGTTTGCTAGGGGTTTAATGGACGACCATTACGAGCTCATCAGTCTAAATATTACCACTCGTACATTGCGAGAGCGGGGTTCATAGGATGAGGTCAATAGTGTCCATCCAAACAGGTCAACTGCTGAATACTTGCATGAAGTGGCAAAAGAAAAGCACTCTGTGCATGCAAGTCACAAATTACTTGATGAATAACAGATGACCTGGTGGAGATTTTGATGTGCTGCCTGATGGTTTGTCGATGAGGAAAGAAATCAAATCTTCCAAATAAATAGTCTATTTTTGCTCTGTTGGGTTTATGAATCTACTTCAGATAAAGGACCATTTGTAACGGTCGGTATTTGTTGCAGTCACTATGTGCCTGGACCTTGATTTATATGCAGAGCCCAGCACCTCCTGTCTTCTTTGAAGAGCTCTAGGAAGATGAGAGGAGCTGATGACAGCAGACACCAAGCACTTCAAGGCTCATACAAACTGTGTTTAAACCGGTGATTATTGTAGCAAAACAGTGGTCACCTTGGACCTTGCAGCTGTCATTGCGCTGCTCATCTCAATGCATCAAAGCAACCATGATGGGAAATGCAGAGCTGAGCCCAGTGCTCAAGGTATTACAGCTGTGGCTCAGTATGGGGGATCTTCTCATCTACGTCCCTGAAGGCTCTGATACATGACTCAGCCCTCCCCCTACCCTCCAGCAGATGATATGACACAAGAGATCACCTTTATGTGAAAGATATTGCAAAACTTGAGCACAGCATCAAACTCCCTCTCTTCCCCCAGTATGTTCCTAGTTGCTTAAGTGTCCCTGATCTATTGGCTCAGTTGTTATTAATTAATTTTTCTGTAATCATGGGAAAATAGGATCTGCTGGAAACGTGCAAAATGGTAGGATGAGAAATTGGAGCAGAATAAAAAAAATAAGAAAATCAATAATAATATCTTCATTTGGAAGAAACCTGAGGACTTTTCCATTTTCTTCTCCTGGGATTTTTCTCTTATCTTTTGTGGGCCACCTAAAAATCTAACTACATTTACTTGGTTGTCTTTAGAAGTAAGGAGAGAAGGATACTCTACTGAGTACTGGGGAAATTTGGGTTAGATATAAGGAAGAAGCCTTTTACAGTGAGGGTGATGAGGCACTGGTACAGGTTGCCCAGAGAGATATGGTGGATGCCCCATCCCTGGAGACTGTCAAGGTGAGGCTGGACGGGGCTCTGAGCAACCTGATCTAGCTGTGCATGTCCCTGTTTATTGCAGGGGAGTTGGACCAGATGACCTTCAAAGGTCCCTTCCAGTTCTAAGGGTTCTATGATTCTAAGATCACCCAGTTCCACCCCCACAATAATGGTGTGTAGGGGGAAACCTGTCTCAACAAAGCAAAAAGCAAGGACCTCTTCCTGCTTCTGGCCATGCTCTGCGTGTCCCTTTCATCCCCATAAATGCTATGCAAGATCACACCCCCAGCACTCCTTTTAGCAGCCTGGAAGATGTTGTGCAAGATCCATCTGTATCCCTGCTGGTGCATGTGTGCAGCCTCCTGGACCAAACAGCAAAGAGTCAAGAGGGGAAACAGCCCCCAAGCCCAGCAAGGAGCTGGCACAGATCTGCTGCCCATGATGTTTCCAACCTGCTGAGATCATCAGCACTTCCATCTCCCACCGGCAGACACCTGTTCTTGGAAGGACATCTTAGGTTGACTTCACCCTGATATCATAACAGCCCACACTGGTGAGGGTGGGTGGGTCGTGCTCATCAGCTGCGTGAGGCTCACGAGTGCTTTTGGTGTGGAACAGGAAATCTTCTGCCCTAATGCTCCTCACTGGAGGTGGTGCTGGTCCGAGCTGAGCACCAGTGCCGCAGTGTGGAGGGTCAGCCGTGGTTCTACGAGCTGCGTCAGCTGATGCAAAAAGGTCTACAGCCTTCTGTATGATGTGCCAGCCTCACTCTGTTTATTTAAAAGCTGCTGCAGACCTTTACTCGCTGCCAAGCATTTGATTTGTGAGATAAAAAATGAAGTGCGTCAGAAAGCTCCTAGCCCTAAAGCAGCTTGAAGCAAAATAAATTATTTCTGTTGTGGATTCCTAGGGAGAGGAGGGAAGCTCAACAGGGAGGTGATGGGAAAACATTTCCCAAGTCTGCAGATGGAGGGAAGAAGTGGGTTATTTTCTTTCTGAAGTCAGCAGATGCTGAAATAATGATAGATCATTAGCCTTTGCCACTCTCCTCATCCTGTGGTCTGATCAGCAAAACTCTTCTCTCAGTTGGGCTGCTGTGTTCGGCTGTCTCCATCCTGCAGTTGAGGGGTTTGGGTGCCATGGGGGACATGGTGTCACTGAAGGAACTGGGACCAAGGTTTTCCACTGGGGGTACAGGGCCTGCAGGGATCCTGGCCCTGAGCACGACGCCTGAGGCTGGGATAGCTGGTTAACAGTGTTAGGTGTCCTCCTGTCCTGTGCCTCTGGTTTCTCCATTGACCTCAATCTTATGGACACTTTGTGGATAGGATTGTTTATTTGTATTACTGAAGTTTTACCCCATTTTTAATTTGGGGAATGGGAACACAAAGCGCAAAACTACACAGAGGATGGTAATATATATGGAAGTAAAACTATCTCAGAAAAAAAAAAACTCAGGAAGAGCAGTGATGCACTGGCACAGGCTGCCCAGGGAGGTGTCAGAGTCACTGTTCCAGAACAGTGGAGATGTGGCACTGAGGGATGTGGTCACTGGGCATGGTGGGGTGGGTTGGGGTCAGACTTGGTGGCCTCAGAGGTCTTGTCCATCCTTAATATTTCCATGATTCTGTGATCCTGCTTCAGGAAAGACCTCGAGGAAGTGAAAACCTGTTGCAGGAATAAAAGCTGAGGGGCTGACTTGCACAGAAAATACAGCATGGGAATGGGACGTGAAGATGGTCTTTAAATATCAAGAAGGCAGCTGTGCAGATGGAAGAATGAGTTGTTATTCATGTCTTCTGGTGGCCCAAACTTCCAGAGAAGAGGGCACCAGGTAAACTAAAGGAAACATTTCATAGCAATAAATTGTTGAAACCTTAGAGTGGCTAGCTGGAGAAACAGCGAAACCTCTGTTGTTGGAGGCTTTAGTGGCCTTGTTGGACAGCTGACATAAGGATGTCAGAAGTGAGCCAGAATTCAGCAGAATGTGAATGTGATGTCCTCAATTACTGCTATGAGATCTGACATCGCTGCTTTACTCCATGAGTGGAGGGACATGGTCAGTGGGCATGGTGGTGATGGACTGGGGTTGGACCTGGTGATCTTAGAGGTCTTTTCCAGCCTTAATGATTCTATGATCCTGTGAGAAGAGCGTGCCTACCTGTAGCGGAGTTAGAAGAAAAGAGAAAAGAGCTACAATCATCAAAAAAGAGTGGATGCTTTTCTTTGTAAGGAGAAACTAAAATATCTAGGACTCCTAAATCTGGAGCAGAGAAGAGACGCTCTTCATGTTTCCAGCATTAGGAAGGCAGTGGATAAGGTGAAAGCAGAACTGCTGAGAAATCTTGCAATGCTAGAGCTGGCAGCACTTGAATTCAGAGGTATGTTGGTTAAAAACAGAAGAAAGAAAATACTCTGCAAAGTGGCGTGTGAAGTTCAGGCTGCCCCAAGATGCTGTATGGGCAGGCAGGATCAGCATGTCAAAAAGAGACTTCTTTGTTACATCATGCCATTTCTCTTTTATTTCTTCTCTTCCCTGTGCAACTACTGGCCAAACAAATCCTTTGTTGGCTGAGATTATTTTCCTTTGGCAGGAGAGAGTAAAAGTTCTCCTGGTTTTAATTCTTTTCCATCTCCTGAGAAGCTTGCTCTGTTTTTGGGCGGTACATCAGCCTCTGACATTGAAGAAGTTTTGGATTTTTTTTTCTGTAATTTTATTATAGGGAAAAAAAAATCTCTTCATGCACATTCCTGGCAACAAGATTTTCTGTTGTAGCACCAGATACGCCAGCTATTGATTTCAGGATAAAATGACAGACGGGTCAGGCTACACAAGATGCTCACTTTGCTAGAGAACCCCTCAGGCTGCAAACATTTTCAACTGGAAAGATGGATCATGTTGACCTAAGGTCAGAATTTCTGGTGACGAAAAGACCCAAACAAACACCATCTTAAACATTCCCTTCTTCCATCCATTCCTGGAATAACTTGAAGGATGTAACCTGAGGGTAACTTTCTGAGCCAGGTAATGCACAGCCCCAAGGGGGGATGTGTTGCTGGACTGGTTGCTCACCAACCTGAGTGAACTGATTAGTGACAACAGGATTGGAGGCTGCCTGGGCTGTAGTGACTATGTGATGGTGGAATTTACACTCTTGATACAGACAGTGAAATCAGGAAGCTTAATTTTAGGAAAGCCAATTTCCATCTCTACAGGGAGATGGAAGTCAACAAACCCTCTGGGAATCTGTCTTCAAGGATAAGGGAGCAGAGCACAGCTGGCAGATCTTCAAGGAAGCTTTCCTTAGGGCACAAGAGCTATCCATCCCTAGGTGTAGAAACTCAGGAAAGGAAGGCAAGAAACTGGTCCTGCTGTCAAAATGGAGAGCAAGAAGAAAATGCACAGGCAGAGGAAGCAGGGACAGGTATACCCTGGGAGGAGTATAGAGATGCTGCTGGGCTGCATAGGGATGGGGTCAGGAAAGCCAAAGCCCAACTGGAACTGGACGTGGCAAGGGGTGAGAAGAAGGATAAGAAAGGCTTCCACAGGTATATCAATAGGAAGAGAAAAATCTAGGAGGACATACACCCCCAGTTCATATGTGGAGTCCTCAGTACAGGAGAGACATGGACCGACTGGAGAGCATTCAGAGGAGGGCCACAAAAATGATCCCAGGGATGGAACACCTCCCTACGAGAACAGGCTGATAGAGCTGGGGCTGTGCAGCCTGGAGAAGGGAAGGCTGGAGGGAGACCTGAGGGCGGCCTGTCAGTGCTGAAAGGGGAGCTCTGAGAAAGAAACAGACAGGCTGGTGGTCTGTTGTGATACGACAAGGGGAAATGGTTTCAAACTATAAGAGGAGGGATTTAGACTGGATATAAGGAAACAGTAAGGGTGGTGAGACACTGGAACAGGTTGCCCAGAGAGGTGGTGGATGCCCCGTCCCTGGAGACTTTCAAGTCAAGTCTGTATCAGGAACTGACCAACCTGACCTAGCTGTGCATGTCCCTGTTTATTGCACGGGAGTTGGACTAGATGACTTTTAAGGGTTGCTTCCAACTCGAAAGATTCCCTGATCCTATGATGTATGATTCCCAATGGCAATCCTTAATAAAACCCCACATCTTCTTCTTCCAAACCATCACAAGAATCACAGAATCACAGAATGTCAGGGGTTGGAAGGCGTGATGCTTACAGGATATTTGCTCACCTCTTTGTCTGTAGCAGAAACTGTCACCTGGACAGTGGCTGCTGGGGTTGCCACAAGTAGGAAGAGTAGAAATGTTCTGTGTCTGTCTATGGAATCTCCAGAGAAACCCACCTAGGGCTGAAATGAGTCTTCCAAGTCAGACGTGGACTGCTGGCCATTCAGTGGAGGAAGCAGCAGATGAAGAGAGGACACGGAGCAGACTGCCTTGTGCAGTGATCATATGGGGATGAGATGTTCCAACATCGTTGATGTATCCGTGGGCTTGAAGAAAGATGAGGCAAAAGAAGCTGCTGAGCAGCCTGTGTATTTTCCTTGTGCTTAGCATATTACGTTATTTTTCTGGTGGTTAGCATATGCCGATGACTTAGTAGAATGTTAACGAACATCTGAGGTTGTGGCTGTTCATGCTTTGATAGGGACTCTTTGAGCCTTCTACACTGCACAGCACAGGCCTTGCTGCTTCTCCTGCCCTCCCTTCATTAAAATCTGCTCTCTCCTTTGCCTTCCCCCTGCCTATGCACTGAAATGTATCCTGGAATCCCAGAACCAAGCACAGTCCAAGAGTCATAGTGTCCCTCGTAGGTCCCAGGCCGCTGTCCCATTGGGTGGTAGGCTCCAGTCCCTGCTCTTCTGTCTGGGACTCAGGCCAAGGCCTGGAGGCGGAAGGCCTGTTTTCAAGTGAATCCCTTTGAGAGCACGTGGCTTCCTCTTCAGTGCTATTTCTTTTTCCAGTTTCAATTATTTCCCTCTTTGAGAGAGAGAACAATATACAGGCCTGGGTGACAGACAGCCTACAGTGCTGACGGGAAATTAGCACAGTCTTAAAATCCACATGTGTTGCTTTCAGCTGAGTGAAACGAGGATGGCGTTGACTGATCTCCCCGCTCCCTCTGATGATGGGTTGTACATTGCTCGCTGTCACATGGTGTTATGCTAAAGGACAGGAAGCAAAAGGAATGTCAAAGCAGAAGGAAGCTGCAAGGGAAAAGCTGAGCTCCTATTGCTTCAGAGTCTTGTGCTGGAGGCAAACTGGGAGCACGATGGCTCACAGGAAGGAAGATGGGAAAGAGGAAGATTGAATAGCTCGAGCTATTAACGTGAGGAATATCACAGGACACAGATGGTGGATGCAGTTGGCTCAGCTGAATGATGCTATAGTGACTGTACAACTGTAGTGTATTCAGAACCTGGCTACGGAGAAGGTGCATCAAGTGAAGAGATCTATCTTGGACCAGCACGTAGCTGGCAGTATGAACAGGCATGAGCAGGTAAGACATGAAATAAGATGTGATGTTCCTAGGTTGAAGGGCTCCCAGGGCTACCCTACTGAGCATCAGGCAAGCCCATACTCATCAGTATTTTAGACAAAGAATGCAGAAATGGGAAGGAACACACATCAAAGTCCTGACGTGACAGTATATTCTGAAGGCTCTGGCTTGTGGGTAGATCTGCAGCTTGCTGCTTCCTGTGCAGAAGCTATATAGCAAGATGCAGCACAGAACTGGGAGGTTATCCCACCACCCTGGCTCCATGAGACGAGTTAGCATTGCAGCCAGCAATAACCTCGCCCTCTCTACAGAGGGGTGGTCTCACCGCGCAGCAGAAGAGATGGTGATGGAGCTGACTATGGAAAACACACCTCATGCTCAGACCTCGCAGGACGTTGCTGAGGTTTGGAGTCAGCTTCAGGGACGGACTGTGAAGAGGAGTGAAATGCTGCAGCCCAAAGTGTGCTTCACAGGTTTTCATTCAGTTCAAGTTCCTCACCCCTCTGGTCATGAGAAATGTGCTTGCTTTCCTGGGGGCTGCCTGCTGAGTGCAGCATGTTGGCCCATCCCCACATTCAAGAAGCAGGGATGTGAGTTGCACCACTGCCTTTTGCTGAACCTAATCAGTACCACTGCTGTAATAAATCCCATCCACCCAGGACATAAATTCAGCTGGCACGTGTATTCACCACAGAGGCTTCAGCAGCTTCCTGCAGGGGCTGTGATTTCCCAAAGCTTGGCAGCTTCTCCTCCTACCAGTTACTTTGTCCTATAGGAAGGACCACCCAGAAATTCTCCTGCTATTGTTCTGCTTGGACGCAGAGTGATGGCGTGCCAGATGCTGATTCTGCAGGTAGGTGCAGCCCTGGCTGCTTGGTCTGGCTAGTTCAGATTTCACACCCACAAGCGGCTGATGAGCTGACCCAGTGGCAGCAGAGCAATTTCAGGAACCGTTACTTAAGTTGCAGTATAAATGAGGTGTTAGGAAACTGCCCTCGCTTTGAAGATCCATCCCATCTATGCTTCAAATTGAGTCTGTGCTTAAGTGGAAGATAAGCACGGGAACAGGAGGGAGCTCAGGAGGATGTCTACTCTCTCCTTCTGCATCAAAGTTCAGTTTCGGGAAAAGGTTCTTCACCAGAGGGTGGTGGGCACAGCCCTGAGATGCCGGAGTTCAAAAGTATCTGAATAATGCTCTTAGCCATAGGGTTTGGATTTGGGTGGTCCCTTGTGGGGCCAGGGGTTGGACTCGATGATCTCTATGGGTCTCTTCCAACTCAAACGCTATGGGTCCCTTCACTGCAGGTTGCCCAGCGAGGCTGTGGATGCCCCCTCCCTGGCAGCATTCAAGGCCAGACTGGATGGGGCTGTGAGCAACCTGGTCTAGAAGGAAGTGCCCCTGCGTACAGCAGGGGTTTGGAACTACGTGATCTCAGAGATCCCTTCCAACCCAAACCATTCTATGATTCTATGATTCTGATTCTATGATTCTATGATTCTGATTCTATGATTCTATGAACTCAGGATATTCTATGGTTCCCTGAAAGCTGGCAGATGGGCTCTGTGCCCTTCAAGTGTGCTACTCTTGTATGGGGGAGAGAGCAGTATCGGCTCTCAGGTCAGACCGTGTTGCTCAGGGCTTTGTCCAGATAGGTCTTGAAAACCTCCATGTGTGGCAACCGCTCAGCTTCTCTGGGCAAGCTTTCCCAATGCCTTACTGTCCTAATGGTCAAAAGCACACCACTGCAGGGAGAGACGCTACTAATAGGGAATGGCTAGAATTCACAGCTCTTAATATTTTAGTAGGATTAGAGGAAAGTACTTACAGTTTTCTACAGAAGAATAGGTCTCCATCTGGTAAAATGAAGATGTGGGCTTGGTTGTACCATCCGACTACTGTTACTATAAATACATTTTCATTACCCCTTGCAGAAAGAAATTCCCACACTGAAGGCAACTGCAGTTAAAGCTGGCTAATGCATCACCTGCTGTGGCTGATAAAACCACCAGCTCAAGCCTGGAAATAAATAATTATGAAAGATCAAAGAATGACAAATGTAATTGGAGATAATAAAAATGCAGCCCGGAGATTGGTTAGGCCAAACTCACAGCTCCAGCTGCACTTTTGAGGCAGCTGATTTACCATCTGCAGCAAGCAGATAGGTTTCCATCAGGCTTCCATGCTGCCATCTCACATCAGCAACAAAGAGGAGACAGCATGAGAAAAAAATGATTCCCAGTTGACTCTGTTGCTGATGACAGTGTTTGAAGATTTTGTCTCTGGCTGGAGCAGAACTTGTGATATCTTTTTTCCCACTACTATGGCAGTTTAATTAGAGTTGCATGAAATTATTTTCCTTTCACAGTAAACAACAAGAAATTTGACTAGACCCTCCCTGGTTCTGTGTCAAAGCTCTCAGTGACTGGTTTTATTAGGACTATGTATCATCTGAGCAAAGTGGAGGCAGTGGTCTACTTTCTGTTCTTAGGAATTGTGGCATGGAAGTAGATAAATCTCTAACTGAGAGAATGCAACTTATTCCAATGCCATTTAACTTTATGCAGTGGTGGAGGAGGACTCCAGATGCAAGCTACAGCAAGTCTGAAGTTGCCAGAGCAGTAGCAGATTTAACAATAGTGAACATGGCTACAGAGATCAGCAATTACATGCAATAGACTTCCAACCTAATATAATCCAACCTCCCACTGCTAGCAGAAGTAGGCAGCAAGAGGTCTCTTGTTATCAGTTCAGTTGTCCCCACAAAGATAACCATTGGCATTTCAAGTTGAATATTAGGAAAAATTCCTTCTCAGAAAGAGTGGTGATGCACCAGCACAGGTTCCAGGGATGTGGTGGAGTCACCGTCCCTGGAGGTGTTCAAGAAAAGAGTATATGTCTCACTGAGTGACGTGGTCAGTGGGCATGATGGGGTTGGGTTGATCGTTGGACTTGATGATCTTAATGGTCATTCCAACCTTAATGATTCTGTGATTCTATGATTTGAGATGTCCTGAGGCATCTTAGCCACCTGTATGGGCCCAGCAAACGTCACATAGGAATTATGAGAGGTCTGTACACTTAAGTGTTGGCTGAATCACCAAGATACGTGACGTGACACGAAATGTACATCTGGAAAATGCAGTCAGTTTGATGTGCTTCAGAGCAACCATAAGGCTTTGATTTTTCAAAGCTATCATATTTTACATCCCTCTCGCCAAACCCAGCATCCAGAGAACTTGGCATCCCAACACATTTTTCTAAAAGGGTGTCTGAAATACAGGCGTCAGAGAAAGAGATAAGCAGAAGTACATTTAGGAGTATGCGGACAGGTCAGCTCAGGTTTATGGTTTTCAATAGCAGGTTGGGAAAGTAAAGAGAAGGAAAATCTCACTGGTATACTAAGATTGACACAGAATTTTTCCTGTGAGACACACAGATGTGACTGATAGTAAGGAGGGATTCGTCTGAGGTCTGGATCTCTGCTTTCATCTTCGGGGTTGGGGAGAGCCCACCCACTGTGGAACTGAGTCAGCATGCGCTTGTATGTGAGTGTAGACTGATGCAAAGAAAAGAGACCGACTCAACATCACACCAAAGCATTAGCATCTCATCCAGTGAGATTTGGGAATCCCAAACCATGCACCAGGTTTGCTGTAGAAGAAGGACTTTTTCTCCGTGCAACAGGGTTGATGGTTGAACTAGACGATCTCAGTGGTCTTTTTCAACCTTGATGATTCTATGATTCTATGGTTGTAAATGCTGGATGATTTTGGGATGCTGAACTCTTGTTTGCTTACTAAGCACACAAAAAAAGAAAAGATAGTTAAGTAGATAGACAGATAGATAGATAAAGCTTACTTAGCCCCCAAACCATTAGCTTAATGCTCCCAGCAGGTGAGCTTTTATGATTTTCATTAAAATGAAATTGTTTTTTTGCAACAGACAAGCTCTGTCGGAGGAGAAGCTCCCAGTCATAAAGCCAGCTCTCCTATTGAGTTCTGGAAATCACCCAATATCTTCGTGGGAGCTGCTGAGCATCTTCATGCTTGCAGACTTCCCAACCCTTGCTCTTGCATAGAACTTCAGTGAAAAACATCTCTGTCACTCCAAGCATCCATATTTGGCCAGCATAGAGAGAGAAGTGGAACTGGGAACATTGCAATTAAAAGTAATTAGCTTAAGAAGAAGACAGTTCCTGGGTGGCAACTGGTGTGTGGCGAGGTTGGCAAGATAATGAATTTTTACTGCAGGGACGTCTCTTTCTTGTGAAGAGCCTTGGGACAGAAAGATGGAGATGATGCCTTAAAGTTTTTCTCTGCTGAAATTCACTGTGGATGTGGAAGTGTGGAGAATAGTATTGAATTAGTTTGCCTGTGACCAGCTCAGATGTGGATGGCTTTGCTGGACATAAAATCATTAAGGTTGGAAAAGGCCTCTGAGATCATCAAGTCCAACTCCAACCCATCCCCACCATGCCCACTGCCCACTGATCCCTCAGTGTCATGTCTCCATGGTTCTGGAACACCTCCGGGGACAGTGACCTCACCACCTCCCTGGGTAGCCTGTTCCAGTGCCTTTCCACTCTTTGAGAAGAAATTCTTCCATCCACCTCCCTACTGGCGAATTGAGAATAAATTCAGGAGCGATACTGGCAGCGTGGGGAGGACTAGACCTTGCCACTGCATGGCATACAGAATGGTGGGCTCTGCTCCAGGAATTTTCAGCCTTCTTATGTAGTTTGGTGACAAGAGCCATGGGAATTTCCAAAGTCATCTTAATAACCAAAGCGGGCATGAAGCAATTAGAATTAGACTTGAAAGGGATGATTGGAGCTCCACTCAAAGGAATGTCTCCATAATACAGCTCTTATCCCCCAATCTGTTTAGCTTTGATACTAATTAAATACTGAGTTATTGAATTATATCTCCACTCTGGAGAAGAGGGAGGGGATGGAAAAAAGAAACAACACAAAAAACAAAAGAAAGAATTCAGTGAAGGCTTGGTGCTTTAAATCTGTCTCCCATCTGTCATGGGTACTGTGAGTGCTGGCTCTTTCACAGATGCCTGGGTTTGGTGCAGCACTGACTGGGAACACCCCTCCAGTGTGTGCTGTGCGAGCACGTAGGGTTGAACTGAGAAAGCAGGGGACCTCATGAAATCAAGGGACACGTATCTTCCCTAAAGGAATACCGTAAATACATGCACTTACATAGCTGCTTTTATGGTTCTACATGTAGTACCGTAATAAAGCAAAGACTGGAGAGATCACTGGTTCTTTATTCAGTGGTGGAAAAATTGATGGATGTTGCTGAGAAGACCAAAGAGCCTTTTTTTTGTGCAGTCTTTCCTAAAAATATCAGCTGTGACCAGGGGACAGAAAAAACACCAGGGATAAGGAGGCAACATCTCAGTCTACAACAGGGAAGGGCCAGTTTCAACACTCAAATGCATGAAAGTTTCAAATTGTCTGCCCTCACTTCACCCCTAAATATTTCAAGAGCTTGAAACAAGCATTCAAGGGGGGTACATGGAAGCTCTTGAAGGGAGGAAAAGGAAAATCGGAGTGCCTGTCTTTAAAAAACGAGAGAAAGAGGAATGAAGGAATTATTGATAAGTCAATTTAACTAAAATTTCAGAGAAAGAGCTGGAATAAGTGGTTGTACCATTTCTAAAACCAAAAAGCACAAACTGGGTGCCAGGTGAGGTAGAAAACAGATTTATGCAGAAAGATGAGGGGGAGTGTGGTAGAAAAGTAGATGAAGGTGAGTCGGCAGCGCTCTTGCAGCAAAGTAGGTTGGCCCTATATTGTGCTGTACCAGCAAGACTGCAGCCAGCAGCTGTAGGGAAGTGATCTTTCCCATTTGGCACATGTGAGACCACATCTGGAGCACTGCCCAGGCTGGGGATCTCCAGTGCTAGAAAGACAAGGACATACTGGAAGGAACCCAGTGAAGACTGAGTCGAAGGTGATTGGGGGGCTGGTGCGTAGTTTGTACGTATCTTAGTTTATTTTATCATTGAGCTAGCACAGTTGGGTACCAGTTTTCTTACAAATATTGCAGTCCTAATTTCGACCTCCTTTTCTGAGTAGCTCTGTTCTTCATCTCTTGAGATAGAAGAACTCTTGCAGGTAAAGCACACGAAACTCAATTCTATGAGAAATTGATTGTGGGAGAGCTCCGTCATTTAGAATATATGAACTGACTTAATCAGGCCCATGATAGAAGGAGAAAAGCCACAGCAGGTCGGCTGGAGGATGCTGAATGTCTCAAAGGGTATTTTCACCTAAGCTGTGTCAGCACATAGCAATTACATTAGTTGGTTGTGGTTACTTGATTGACAGCGCACTGAGCTGACTAACCTGCTCTCATGACAGGGAACATGCTACCAACTAGAAAAGTCCACAGTGAAGTCACAGAAGTCTGGTCCTTGAGAAACCATCTTGCCCCTAAGTGTGTTTAAATATGTTCATGCAAGCTACATCTGTACTGGAAGTTAACAGGACCTATTCCTGGTCCCAGGAGTGTGTATCACAGCATTGCTCCTGTTCAGAAAGTCAACACGTTCTCTCTCATAAAGACAAATTCAATCTTGTGCTCATCAGTTTGCTCAAAATCCATGCCAGGAACTTTTCAGCTTTTTCAGCACTGAAATGTGGTGGTTGTTGGGCCAACCTTGAGCTAGCCCTCTGCCTGGTTTCATCCCACTTACCTCCAGGTAGGTGACCCAGGCAGATCTGGGGTCACCACATGAATGAGGGTGAACAGAAGATAATCCAGGATTGATTTACTCTGTTTTTTTTTTTGGCAGAGAGGTCCTACTTAGGGTGCCCTGTCTAACTGCTTCAAGGGCCTGGCCCTACATGGATTGTCTCTGGGCTATGATGCAGTGCTGAAAAACATCAGATGGCTTTTGGGGTGTATTTGCAGACTCTGGACAACTGAAGGCCTTGAGCTATGTCATTGCAAGGTAAAGAGGTGAGAATTTCTAAGGCCTAGTTTCACCAAGTGAAAATGGCACTGAGTGACATGGTTTAGTGGGCATGGTGGTGGTGGGTTGATGGTTGGACTAAGTGATCTTCCTGGTCCTTTCCAACCTTAACGATTCTATAATTCTCTTATTCTGATTCACATCTGGAAGCAACCTATTTTGTTTGGACTTGGCAAATTTACATCAGTAAAAACATTAAGAAGAGTTAAAGTAGGGCTCAGGAATAATTTACAGGTAGATTTTGCTGCCCTTCCTTCTTGTAAATAATCCTCTTGCAGGTCCTTGTTTTATTCCTCTGAGTGGGCTGGTAATCGCTTACTTGTAGAACTTCTACACCGGAACATTAAAAGGGTTCAGAAGCAGCCATTCAATTTGAGCTGCACTTCTTAGAAAAACAGGTCAGCAAAATTTGGATGACAGCTCTTCCTCCAGTTTTGCTGATGCATAAGTTCTGACTGATTTTTCTGCAAAATAAGTTCACTGGTGAATGGGGTGGCTTTGCTGTTTGTCTTTGCACCCACTGTCCTCAGGGTCTGTAGAGCTGTTGACTACACAGATTCCTCTAGAAGTAAGTTTTAATCTTGCAGGGAATTTCTCCATTTGTAGATGTTTTCTGTGTTGTAGTGTTTTCTGGAGAGCAGAGTGATGGTTAGATTTCCTTCCCCACTTTCGTGTGTGTCCCTCCACTTGCTTTGTGTCACATGGGAAACCCATTGTGTGTTGTGCTCTGTGGCTGCCCCCCTTTATGGAAGATGATATCTGCTGCATGAAAAAGTGTGATCTTTCTCAGAGGCTGCAGTGGTGATGCCCCTATGCTATACATCAAGTTGAATCCAGCTGGCGTGCATACAGAGCAAACCGGCTGCTGAGCTTGCACATTTATGTATGGGATAGCAGACCTTATGAGCAAATTTTTGTCATTTCAGGGGATCTTCTCCTCTCCGGCATACAGCTCCATGGAGGGCTTCTGTAGGGAGGCACTCTGATAGGAATTTCACAGTTGCCAGGGAAATAGCTTTTTCTGTCCCTTTCTGCCATTATGGAATACCTCCAGACCCTCTTAGACTTGTCCTCCCTGGCAGAAGAGGAAAGAAAGATGGAAGACAGAGAAATTCCTTTCGGTGTGTGGAAGTGGGCCAGCTTGGCACTAGTGAGAAGATTTGGGAGGACTTCAAAGAGATTTTCCTCTCAGTGTAAAGGTCTTTGGAAAGATCCCCCATTCCATTAATCTTGTCTGTTCTTCAATAAATCCACTTTAACATGGTTTTAACTCTGGGGAGGAAGATTTTGCTGTAGTGAAAAGGTCTTCTCTCTTTCAGCTGGTTAGAATACTCGTGTCAGCTCTGAACAGGCTGTTGTTTGATGTATTCCTGCCTATTGTTTGCTATGGGGCTCAGTCACTCAGTGGGAATCCATGAACAAAGGTCCTTGAAGGAATTGTTGGATATGTCAAAATTCTGGAGGTGGGGGATCCTTCCCAGTTTTGGTTATTCCATAGAGCAATGAAAATAAGAATTCACTTCATCTTCAAATGCACTAGAGGAATCTCATCTTAAAAGCAACTTACTGCTGTTAAACAGCAGGATTGAGTACAGAGGGAATGGTGGGAAGGGAAGTTAGGCATGGATGAAGGCTGGGTATGGATAAATATGGGTTGCATTAGGAGTAGTGGAGTAGGAACTGCATACATACCACCTGCCTGTACATACAGGAGTGTGATAGATGGGAAGCATGGTGGGAATGAAGGAACCCATGGGAGGAGGCACAATTGAGCTGACTGGGAACAACGTGACTGTGTTTTATTGGGCAGGGAATGCTCTTCTTACCCATCTGTGATAACAGCCATGAGTCCAGGTTGTCCATCCGTCGTGGGTCTCTGAAGATCTGTCTCATTCCCTCTGCAAAGGAAGGGTCCTAAATTATTCTGTGTTTGTTGGCACAGCAGTTGCAATAGCCTTGAATTATATGTGGTACATCACTGAGTGAAGGGAGTGGGCTAGACTGTCTCTGCCTTCTTTGGCCTGAAGGTAGGAGCCTACCATGGAGAACCCCCAGGATGTCCTCTAGCCCATGGACCCTGTGGGTCAATCTAATCTGCAGCTGCAGTTCATCTCATCCTAAAGTGGATGTCTGCCATTCAGTGAACAACCTCAACAGCATTTGTCTCTTTTCATCAGTTGTAGAGTGAGCCTCAGTGGCTCTTGGGGCTTTCCTGTGATTCTGTCGTTCTGTGACCACTTCAGCTGGAGACTGCTGTCATGGTTGCTGTTAGATATATTCCAACATTTAGGCTCCAATTCCCCATCTCTACAAGTGGGATAATGGCATCCCCTTACTTCCTCTGAGTGCGTGCTTAGGATAGGGGGATCACAGGTGCAGAGGTTGGTGGAAGATCACCAGATCTGGTCCTCCCCAGATTAGGAGGTCCAGAGAAGAGCTGAAAAAAAATATCTGCCTCAGAGTAGCATGAGGAAAACAATTGCTGGGCTCAAGGTCTTGTATAATTGATGACTGTGAGTGCAAATAAAGAGGATCTAGAAGTTTCTTCCCCTCTTCCATTTTCCAGCTTTTTGTAAGCTTCAGCTTCCAAATAGGAGGAGAAAATTAATATTTTAATACATGTCAGGGACCTTTGAAAAGAGGTCATTTTTTTTTTTTAATATTTCAAATCTCCCACTGTATTTTTTTGCTATAATCTTGTTTCTGCTGACTGGAAGGAGCCCTAAGTCTCAATCCCATCAAGCACAGGCCAAAGGTGGCTCAGAACCATCTACTGTGACTCTGACCAACTGCTGAATACCAGCAAAACTGCCATCCAGAACTGCTCTCCAAAGCGATGCTCTCAGCTGTTTAGTTGCATTTTCTCTCCTTTCTTTGCTCGAGAAGCCACATTGCAGACCTGAAAATCAGCATCTTTGACCAGATCCAGGGAGGAGAATGACTGGCAAAAGAACCCAAACTGGATTTCCAAGCAGCGACTGTTCAGCACAGCGGGCTGTAAATTAGGCATTTCCAGGGACACAAGCAAAAGAAAAATGAGTAATAAAATGCAAAAAGTGCCAGCCTTTTCTTTTTTTTTTCATTTCAGCAACCTGCTGTGAAATTATCCCAGGGAACACTTTGACTGCAACCCCCGAGGACAATGCAGAGCTGGTACGGAGAGGGGAGAGGAAATACCATGGTTATGAACCCCAAGTGGCTCATAAAGAAAGGCACCGTATTTGCTTGCAAAGCAGCTGATGGTTTCCTTCCTCAGCCCTCACCTCACTGAAGGATGGAGCTGCCTTTATTTCAACCTCAAACAATTGGAAACCTGCTGGGGAGGGGGATGGCCTCCATGTGTGTGTGGCCCGAGGTGAGGTACGTGGCTGTCACCAATGGCTGAGGTTTGCCACCACAAACGGGTTTCTCATACTTGGGGAGGATATGCTGGCAATGCATGGAAAGTTTCACTCTGCTCGGCTGAAATGTTCCATTTCCACCTTGTTTCAAGTGTTTTGTTCTGTAAAAGCTATATCCGCTGCGAAACAGCAGTTAAACCAAACATTTACATGTTGGTGCAATGGAATACTTCCAGCATATTCTCCTTCTTCAAGTGAATTATGGGCTTTTTCTTCCCTCTTTGAGCCAGAAGCAGAAAATAAAATGCTGCAATTTTTTTCTCCAGGATTAGGGTGAAGGGTATCATTCAGCTCTTGTATATCAGAACATGGTCAGATGTTCTCTTATCCAACCAGCTAGAATAGCTCCCTACCTGGCTGCATCTCCCCGTGGCTGGACAAAGTTTGTGGGAAACTTGAGCATTCCTTACACTTCAATGCAGTCAATTGGCTTAGCTCAAATGCCCATAAAGGCAGCTTAAGCCAACACATCTGACTTTGGACCAAAGAGGAATACGTGCTGCACAAAATACCTTCTGGAAGTACCTTTCTATCTTTGCTGACTCTACAGAAAGCCAAAAAAGCTGCCATTGAGCAGGGTGGGATTCAGCTCCAGCTGCAGACACGTGATTTCAGATGTCAGTAACACAAGTGTCTGCTTGTGCATGTGACACCAATGGCAATTAGTGACAATATCAGTGCTATTAATGACCATTAGTGATTCAGCTCCTAAGTGTTTCTCAGTGAATCTGTGGGTGCCCCATCCCTGGAGGTGCTCAAAGCCAGGTTGGAAGGGGCCCTGGGCAGCCTGAGCTGGTGGGGGACAGCCAGCCCATGGCAGAGGGTTTGGAACTGTATGATCTTTGAAGTCCCTTCCAACCCAACCATCCTATGATTCTGTGATTCGTTGCTGGCTAATGCCATTTGAGACTCTTTAGTACCAAGACATAAGACACTTCTGCCTAGGTAAACTGGATTGTATTGATACTTCTATTGACTGGAAGAGGAATTTCAACTGTCAGGGTGCAATTCAGCTGTCCAAAGAATTCCTCAGTGCCATCTGAGACTCTCTGGAGTAACGTAATACCTGTGGGCACTTCCGTGTAGTCCGTAAGCTGAGGGCTAAAATGGTGAACTGAATTTCAGCCCAGATGCCTCTCATTTAAAAAGTTCAAATGACATGTAGTAAATCTGATGATCTGTCATTTGTCTACAGCTACAGAAATGTCCAACTCTGCAAAATTTAGATGAGGCAGCACCAAAAGCTGGCAGGGGGCAACTGTATGACAGTTCTCCAGTTCTACAGGCCTGAGAAGACTACACATCACTGTGAAACTTTGGGGAGGGATATAAGCAGAATGAATGAAGTAGCTCAAGCTGGAAGCAGGAGAGTGGGGCTAATACCTTTCCTCTTAGAGAAAATGGTAGAAAACCCCATGATCTTAGAAGTCTTTTCCAACCTTAATGATTCTATGGTTTGATGAAAAAAGACAAGGGATTTCTAACGTGGTGATGCCTTCTGTTCTGCAAGTCCTTTCAAAGACATGATGGAAAAAAAACAAAGGACACCTCTTACGGAACTGCACACAATAAAACATCTTGGCTTGGCTTACCTGTGAGATGGAAAGCACTCAGCTGCTCAGACAGCTGGTTTTCCAGTAGCATTTTTCTCTTACACTCCATTAACTCTATTTTGTTGATCCTTGGCTTAATGTCATATCTTCCTGAAACCTAGCTTTGCTCTTACCCTCTGATTTTTGATCTGAACATCTTCCACATTAATGTGACAGAAGATGATGTGTATGGGCCTCACCTCGTGTTCAAAATGTCACCAAGGACCTTCATTCTGCATGCTCCCCTCTGCTGACACGTATGGTGTAGATGTGATATTTCCTCATTCTGCAGTGGTGAAACAGCATCAAATTGCTTCATATCTGCTAAAGGGGAAGATCACTGCTCAGGAGTATGCTGTGGAACAACTCATATTTGGAAGACGTCTGGCAACAGTAGACTTGTGTGCTCGGTCTCTGGACTCCTTTGCCTTGATGCAGTAGAAAAACAGCAACTGTCCTGCTATTCCATGAAACTAGAAAGTGTCTTTGATGCAGACTGGTAACTCCTTGTAGTTTCTTTGGTACTTCTGCCTTTTGCAGAGCCCACTGTATATCTGCACAGTGCCAAGCTCAGGGGAAGTTTAGTACACCAAGAGTCTATTAAAAGCCTTCTTGGCCTGCTTCCTTCACACTGCTATGTTTCAGTCCATTCATTGGGCGTTTGATTTCCGTTAGTCCCTTCACACATGTGGAGCTCCTCACATGTGCACTTCTCACCAGCCCTTGCATGGAAAACTTTCTAGGATCCAAGCTGAAGTGTTAATGATGCTGGAGGCGTGGATCAGCACTTTTCTGGAGTGTGTTGGAAAGGGAGGGTCTGTTGCTTCCCTGTGAGGAAACGTGCAGACCATTTTCTAGACTTGGAAAGAGGAAAACTGGATTTGCTGGGGCTCCAGCCAGCACGCTGGACTTGCAATTACAACCCCAGCAGCAAGATGAGGTGTGAAGTTGGTTTCTATGGATGATTTAGTGGTTGGCAAAGGCTGGAGGTGGTAATTGGTACCATTTGTGTTAATTTTGTCAGCATATTTCCCTCTGCCCGATTGGCTTGTGTCAGCTTTTTAATTTTTTTTGGTTTTGTTTTTTCAGTTTAGGGGAACAGTGTTGCGGTTTCACATTCTTGTTAAAGATTGGGCTGTGATTTATTCTGGGTGGAGGCTGGGGGAGAGCACAGGGAATGAGGTTATAATTGAACTTGAGTTTCACATTAGGTTTTAAAAAAGTAAATAAACTGGGCGGAACAGCAGTAGAGCCAAATAATTCTACTTCACTTCACACCAAATTTAGTAAGACGGGGAAAAAAAAATAGTTCACTTTCACAAAACTATGTCAATTCCTCCTTTTCACCTTAGGTTTTTCTCTCTTTCCTTCAGTTTGAGTCTACCAAGAAAAGGCACAGCTAAACTTCAGCTTCCCAGCTTTTCAAACTGTAATCTTATATAGAACTGAAGTGTTTGTGGCAATAGCAATGGTCTTTTTATCCTAGGTCAGAATTCAAGGCCTCTCTTCCACTGCTAGAAAAAGCCCTCAAGCCTTATAAAGGGTCTTCCTTGCAGAAACAACATCCAGAGATCAGAAGGTGATAGTGTCACCAGGTTTTTTTGGTATTTCACGGAATGATAACAAGAGAGTCCCTTTATCTGCTGGATTCCTTTTATGTGATAGGTAAAGGACTGGATGCTGGCAGTTTGCTTTGCTTCAAAAGCTGCCCCACAGGAAGGAGTTTTGATCAGCCTGAACTGACTCACTAACCTGGAGTGGAAGGTGCAACTTCTTTTGGCTGGCATAGTCCAAGAGCTCTCAGAGGTCTGAGGTTGTGAAGACCTCAATAAATCCACTGTGCTTTGCAGTATCCTCAGGAACACAGCCTACGTGAGCCAAGGTGCTGTTGGAGCTTTATCACTGGAGATTATGTTGATCTCATCTTGCTCTAGACATTTCCAGATGAGCTTCTCAACCTGAACACCTATAGGCAATAAGGAAATAGAGAAACTCTTTGGTCACTGTATGTTTGTTTGACCAGTTTTTGAAGTCTACTTTGGGTGAGATGAATCATAGAATCATAGACTCATCAAGACTGGAAAAGACCACTAAGATCATCTAGTCCAATCATCAGCCCATCACCACCATGCCCAGCATCACATCCATGGCTGAGTAAACAGGAAGGAAGCCCAAGATGACCAGCTAGATGACCATAGATAAATTTGATTTACAATTGATTATGTGAACCCTCCTTTCCTTAAGAGACAATGTTCTTCTTCGCAAAAGGATGGGAAGAAACACCCTCAGAAACAAGTGATAGGGCAGTTTCTTGCCCAGAAGACCGTTTGCACTCTTCTAGTGGTACTCCGAGCTGCAAAATAGGTAAGTTTATTTTTGCATCTTGATTTTCTTTCCTATTTCCCCTTTTTCTTTTCAGATATCTTCTCCTTTTGGAGTTGCATTGGCAAGGCAATCAAGCAGGCGTTCACTGGGAACTTGCTCAGAGCGTACACAGAAAGACCTGTTGGCCTCCAAAGTGATGAATTTACTGTGCAAGCACAGTTATTTTCACCTGTAGACCTTCATGTGGGAATCCAATAGGACTAAGGTGTTTTCTGTGCTGGACTGGTGCTCAAGTACTGGAATGAATAAGGACCTAGATTCAGTAGATTTTGCAGCTTACTGACTCTGAAATTTCAAGACTTCAAGATTCCAGCCTTGGGGGACAGAAGGACTAATGGTAAGTGGTGCGCATACTCTGGAGTATTTTCATTAGTACACATCCCTCTTCAGCCTGTCAACTCCTTCCTCCATCATCTTCCCAGATTATGTCACTCCTTTTGTCACAGCTCTAGCATCCAGAGAACCACCTTGCAAATAGACTTTAAAGTGTAACTGCTGTTGTCATTTGGTCTTTTTTTCCTCTTTCCTCTTGCATGCTTAAATCATGGGCTGATACAGCCAAACAGAATGAATAATCCCAGGGAGGTAGCACAGCATGAGACTCCCAGGTTGGAGCTAGAGGTAACAACAGGAAGAGGATGGAGCTCAGATTTCACCATGAAATGGGGCCTGAGACCTGAATGGTCAGAGAAGCTGAAACTAAAGGTCTCAGAGGAGAAAACTGGCCTGTTTGCCTTCATTAAATTCTGCTTTGGGGAAGTTAGGGGACTTGGCCATGAGTGTCTATGTATGGCAAATGTCATCTTGGCTGTGTCAGACTCCATGTTGTTCCAATGGTGGATGAAGCTCCAAATCACCATGCCAAGGAGACCTAGCCCTAAGGGGAAAGAAGATCTGAGATGACAACTGAAGTGGGCTGAAGGCCATGAATGGCTCTGTCCTGCTGCAGGCTAGGCTGTCTGGATGGAACTGCTGCAGCTGGACAGCAATGAAGGTCATTTAATATCTTTTAATTTTTTTTAAAGGTTAAAAAAACCTGAAGTTCTTTCAATAGATTTTGGATGGATATCGTTACGTATCTACAAACATACCCATAAAATTGGGCCATTTAGGTGAAAGCACTGCACAAACAGAAGTGTTTGCAGAGGAATTAACCTGGCTGAACTGCCGTCTGTCTGGGTCGGGAGCCCGCATCTACCTCCCCCTGCACCAGTGCACGTCATCGTGTGAGCACCGAGTACTTTCTGCTCTGGCTTTCTCCATCAGCTCACGTTGCTCAGGACGGGGCAGTCAACAGGGAACAGGAGGCCCCATGATGGTAGCTGTTCTGAGAGATCAGTAACGCCAGGAGGAATTGATATATTTTGCAGATAGGGAGGAAACTCAGAGGGATTAATCCAAATTTGAGCAGAATTATTTTAATTCCTGACTCTTCCGGTACTGTCCAGTACATTTTTCAACAGGAACATGAACTCCAGTGGTTCACTTCCCAAAGAAGATCTAAGCCAACATTTGACTTATTCTCAGAGCTGAAGGAAGGTGGATGTTTTCCCTGTTGGATGGTGCACAAAATGCAGTGAGGAGACAAAGGTTATGAGAAAGCTCCTTGAAGATATGGTTAGAAAGAAAAGGTGTTCTGCACCATGAAGACATTTTCCTGTGCTCATCTCAGTACACAACCATGTTATGTTCCACACCTGGCCAGGCCATAGGCTGGAGGATCACGGAGGACAGACATGGATGAGGAAGCAAGCGGGGAGGAAACAAGTGGGGTCACTGTCCTTGGAGATGTTCAAGAACTGTGGAGATGTGGCACTGAGGGACGTGGTCAGTGGGCATGGTGAGGTGGAGTGGGTTGGACTTGGGGATCTTAGAGGTCTTTTTCAACCTTAATGATTGTATGATTCTATGATGCACTGAAGGCAGAGTGAAGAGGGTCTGCGTGTGTCATGTTCAGCGTGATCAGGTAAGGACCTGACCCAGAAGTGAGGATGAAGGTTTTACGTGTGAGAGGGGGCTAGCTCTTCATGCTAATAATTGTGATCTGGGACGGGTGTATTTTTGCCTTCTTGCAAGCTGTGGACATGTGTTCTGAGAGCCTGCTTCAGAGTTCACCAAAATCAAAGGCAACTTTTGCCCTGCTGGCAGCGAGGACTGGGTCAGGTCTTTGGGGGATTCTGCCTGTTCCCCAAGCCAAGCCTCTAAAAGGGGATTTTCTGGCAGCCTCAGACCTTTCACTGTGCTTGGCCAGCACCACAGATGAATCTGGGTTATGTTTACACTCTCTTTTTCACCCCAACCCGTGTATCCTTTTCCCCTCCTGTCCTTAGTGCACATGCATCAAAACCCCCGTGTAACATCACGGAGACTGCAAGAGGAAAACCCCTAAGATGAGTGCATGTGTGCAGCGTTAGCCAGACTGCTGCTCGCATTGTGCAGGAGGAATTTAACAGATCCCTCAAGATTTTAAGCCAGAATAACAAGCGTGTTTGTTCGTAGTTGAACTCATTTATACTCTGCTGGGGAGAGTGGAGCATGAAGTGGGGAGGGGATCAGTGCTCCATTTTTAAAGGTGGTCTTCTGAAATCCATCCCCCTGAGACAGAAAACCCCTGAAACATATTCCAAATAGCAAAATAAATACATCAGCAAACAAACAAACATGCAAGCAGCTCTAAAGTGAAGGGAGAAAAAGGCACATTCCCACTCTGGGTTTGTTACTGTAGAGTTTTTTAAAATGTGATATCCAGACTTCAAAATGATCAGAAGAATGTTTAAGGGGACCTGGTAGGATCTGTGTGAAACATATGTGGTTCTATGTGAGACATATATGGACCTATGCATGTATGTATGCATGCTATTTCAGGTTTTTGCACGTAGATAGGTCTACACGTAGGTCTGTGTGCCTGCTGGACCTAACAGTGTGTCTTCAAACAGAATATGGCCAAAAAAGGGTCTAATCTGCTCTTTCAGAAATATTACCCTTAAAAGCAAAGTGGCAGGACCCATCCCACCATGCCCCCTGACCACATCCCTCAGTGCCACAACTCCACGGTTCTGGAACACCTCCAGGATTGTGACTCTACCACCTCCCTGGGCAGCCTGTGCCACTGTGTTACCTCTTTCTTAGGAGAAATTTCCCTAATATCCAACCTGAGCATCCCCTAGCGTAACTTGAGGCCACTACGTCTCATCCTATTGCTGTTACCTGGGAGAAGAGGTCAACTCCCAACCTCACTACTACCTCCATTCAGGTAGTTGGAGAGAGTAATAACGTCTCCCCGGGCCTCCTCTTCTCCAGACTGAACAATTACATTTCCCTCAGCCACACATCGTAAGACATGTGCTCCATTGTGCTGAGGGTGGCTGGAGAAGCAGCAGAATCAGGAAGGATGGAGCAATCTGGATGAGAGCAGAAAAGCTTAACTCAAGTCTGGGAGTTGTGGCCCCAAGTTCTGACACCTGCCTCTTCTGTGAGAAGGGCCACTTTGGGTCTTTGGCTTCTGCCTGGTTTCACTACAGCACGTGAGGTGGAAGCCAGGGGGGTTTCCTTTCATAGAATCATAGCATATACTGTGTTGGAAGGGAACAATAAGCATCATCAAGACCAACTCCTGGCTCCACACTGAAGCACCCAAAAATCAGATGGATGCATGGGACTTTTTTTTTCCCTCTGCAGGTGGCTGCAGAGTGATGGTACTCAGCACCCAGCAGTGGTGCTAAGCACCCAGCCCGCCACCAAGAGCTTCCAGCACAAGGAAGTTCTTACTTCACCGCAATGAGATGTCACTGTCAAGCAGAGAGGAGCTGAAACTGGGGAAGGTCTGGGTTGCATGAGAATGTGCACAGAGTGAGTAACAACGAGGTGAAGCATGTGGGCTGATAGGACTGCGCAGATGGGACAGATAAGGCATATATCTCCCCATCATTTAGCAGGCAAGTCCTCAGCGCTGCAAAAACAACCTTTGGGGCACTGGGTAACTGGGAATATTTGGGAAACAGAGAGATGGTAATCCATCTACAAGGGTTACCAAAGAGAGCAGTTATGTCGAGTACTAGGAAAAAGGGAAGAAATCCCAGGAACCATTAAGCAGTACCTCTGATGAGAAACAGATGGAAGGGAGCCAACTGATTGCAGAGGGAAAGCCCTGTGTTGTGACACTGTTATATGGGAAATCAATCTCAAATTATCTAATGCTTCTTTGTTGCCTTAAGAAAAAAAGGTCTATTAATTTGTTCCAGTTAGCTGTTCTTGCAAGAGAAGATGTGAAGGAAAACAAACCAAGAGGAAGAAAGAACAGATAAAAAGCAACGCTTCCTGCAGAGCAACCAGTTTTAAAAAACACCTTTGAGGAAGCCAAAGTAGGGACAGAACTCCACACTCTCACAAATGGGGACTTTTCTTCTACTGAAATTTGCCTGTATGATCTCACATACACAGGCATGCCTCCATGTGTCTGGAGGGAGATTAAGTGCTGCAGATATCCATGGGTAGGTATTTCAGCATAGCTTGGGAGAGGGAGGCTGAATGCTCCACATAAGATTTGGGCTCCAGACCCCTCACAGCCTTGCTGCCCTTCTCTGGACACGCTCCAGGGTCTCGATGTCTTCTTGTAGTGAGAGGCCCAACACCAAACACAGCACTCGAGGTTCAGCCTCACCAGTGCCAATACAGAGGGATGGTCGCCTCCTGCTCCTGCTGGCTGCACTATTTCTGATACAAGCGAGGATGTTGCTGGCCTTCTTTGCCACCTGGGCACACTGCTGGCTCACGTTCAGCTGAGCATCTACCAACAGCTCCAGGTCCTTTTCCTCTGCTCAGTTTTCCAGCCACTCTGTCCCAAGCCTGTAGGGATGCATGGGGTTGTTGTGACTGAAATGCAGGAGCTGGCATGTGGTCTTGTTAAACTTCATCCCATTGGCTCAGCCCAGCAATCAGCCTGTCCAGATCCCTCTGTAGGGACTTCCTACCCTCAGGAAGATCAACACTTCCCCTCAACTTGGTGTCATATACGCTGAATTCCCTCATCCTAATCATCAATAAACCTGTTAAACAGGATGGGCCCCAGTACCGACCCCCGGGAATCGCTGCTCATGATTGGTCACCAGCTGGCTGTGACTCCATTCATCACCACTCTCTGGGCCCAGCCATCCAGCCAGTTCCTCACCCAGCAAAGAGTGTACCTGTCCAAGCCACGGGCTGCAGCTCCTCCAGGAGAATACTGTGGGAGGCCATGCCAGCAAACTACTTGTTAAATCCTGACTTTAGTAAGGCATCACAGTGCGTTGTGCTTTTAAATTAGTGTCCCAAGCAACCTCTTTGCTTTGCCAGACAATCCATAACAAGCACAGAGTGTGCTGAGCTGAGCAGGACTGACAGCCACAAGACCTCCATGGGGAAGCTTGTTAGTTCTTCCTCCCTCTGCTGCCTTTTTGTTCCTCAGAGCCAGCTTCCAGCTTGTGCTAAAATCTCCCCATCCTTGGTGGATTTGAAGACAATGCTGCTCTTAAGGAGCAGGAAGGGTAACTACAGGATGAACAACTGACCTTCCCTCATGTGCTTTGTGTGTATGTGCCTCCAAGGACAGAATTTGTACTTTCTGTCCTGTTTAGGAAAATATGCTTGACCATATTTATTTTTATGAAGTGGCGTAGGTTTGGCCAAGAAAAAAAACATGAAGCCGAGTGTCCTGGAAGCTGTAAACAGGGGAGGAGCAGATGTTTCTTCCCTCTGCGGAGAACATGAGGCAAAGGAGAGAGAAGGAAAGCAAGAGACTGCTAGAGCAGTCCGGGAGGTATGAATAAAGCGTGGTGTTATCCACTTTAGAAGGAGCTGAGAACTTGCCTGCTTAAATTTAAATACAGCTTGATAGAATTTGCATGTGCCTTTTTTTTGTGGGGGGACTTCTGAGTTGCATCGAGATCTAGAAAATCTAGTAAGACAGCAAAAAGGAAAGAAGACCAGGAAAGAATAAATTCCCCACAGTGAAAAATTCCTAGGTGCTGACTGACTTGGCCTTTCACAACACAAGGAGTGCACCCACCGCCAGCAGTCCGTGCTTGACTCCATAAGGTAGAATCATAGAATCATAGAACTATTAATGTTGGAAAAGAGCTCTGAGATTGCCGAGTCCAACCGCAACCCATCGCCACCACGGCCACTAACTATGTCCCTCAGTGCAACACCTAACCTGCTTTTGAACACCTCCAGGGATGGTGTGGACTGAAACACCCACGAGTGGCAGGGCTGAGGGAGCAGCTGAGGCACTGCTGGAAGGTTCTTTTTGGATGTGTTTGTTGGCATTTTTCTCCCAGAACTAGATAATGAGCCACAAATAAATACGGACTTATCTTGTCCAAACTCCCCACTAGCCCATCTTCTGGGCTGTAGGTCATGCTTAGCATGGTGAGATTATGCTCAAACCACCACCATGTTCTGTGAGATATAAAAGACTGAGGTGAGCCGGATTCTGTCTGGGTCTCGGAGGCTTTGAGGCAATCTATATTATCCAGCAGACATTGGACTGTGTACATTTGTTGAAGGCACGCATGACAATGAAGTGAACCCATCTGGCTTTCTTGTGGCTTGTCCTTGTTGTCTTCTGTGGTCAAGAAAGATGCATTTGAAATAGGAATGGTTCAGAGACTGGATCACGTTAATATTGGTCATGGAGGAGAGGTCAAAATGGAGGAATATATGAGTTTTGATCAGAAAAAAAAAGTGCATAGTGGGGATATGAGTGCTGTGGTTTTATATACAAAGGTCAGTGAGAAGGAAGAGTTGATGAAGCTCAAGCAGAATGTCAACACAAGGGCAAACGTAGATAAAGTCAGCACAGATCAATTCAGAAGGGAAATTAGGAAGTCTTTAAAAGATAGAAAATGTACATTTTGGAGCAGGTTCAGCAAGAAGCAACCACGGACACACACAGTGTTCAGTCAGTTTGGGAAAGGATGGTGGGCACTTCCACTTATGAACTCAGGAACCTCAAAGCAAAAGGCCTCCAGAAACTGGCTGAATTTCAAAAAACCACACATCTCAAAAACACAAATATAAATAGTGCATGTATATATATATTAGTATAAACAAGGTACAGAGAAGGCTGAATTCTCCCAGCTAATTTCTTCCAACAAATCCATTTGAAAATAAGAGTTATATTTCTCCCTGAGTGCAATTTCCTCTTACATTTTTGGTCAGTATTTCACAGCTTGTCACTTTATTTTGCTCCCCATCCCAGTGCTCGGAGTGATGCTGTTTGCAGATGACTGGACAAGTTTTATTTTCCTTCCTCCAGCAGAGGCTGCCTTGAAGTTGCCCTTGGGTGAGATGACAATGGCATGGCTGTAGAAACACCCTTCTATTCCTGCAGCCTGGAGTGGCACCTGGACAGATAGGACTCCCCAGAAAACAAACCAGAACACAAATGCTTGGTTCTCATCCTAGATTACTCCCTGGAGTTGTTTGGGGAGCAAATTCAGGGAAATTCATGAGGATAATGAGACACCTCTTTGTGTGGGTGCCATCAGAGCAATGTGGTATGGGTGCCATCAAACCAACCTGGGATGGATGCCACCACATCATCAATGGATAGGGGTGAGGAAATAGCTGCTTAAACATCCATCACCTGGGCTTCTCTCTGTGGTCTCAGGAAGGGTCTTATTTCTCTTACAAGTGTCATTCCTTAAGAACAACAACTCTTAAATCAGTGGAAGGTTAAAGGAGGTCTTGTAATGGCTCCATAATGGACTGGAAGCTGAAATGCAGGTACATAACTCAGCGTGCTCATTTAATACCATAGGCAGATGGTTTAGCTATTACAGTTTGTTGCTAGAGAGGGCTTTATCTGGTAACCCAATAATCTTAATTGTATTATTTTGATAATAAACAATGAGGCAAAATCAAGGGAGGCAGAAGCTAAACACAGTAGTAACTGTCCAAACAGCCTCTGAATTGTTACTTACCATACGTTTTTAATCCTGTTACCATAACAGAAATGGAATCTCAGACCAGTACAAATCAATGCTCTTTTATTGGATTCAGAGTAACTCGGTCATTTTTTTCTCTGGAGAGTATCTGGATACAGCAGTGATTAATGTCATTTAACTTGCAGTACTCATCTTACCACTGTGAGTCATGAAAGCTGTGATTCCTGTAAAAGGCTAGGTCTGCCTCATATCTAATCAAGTAATTGTATGTAATTGAGGATAATCAGAAATCTTAGATCTAGAACACATAGCAACAAAACAGCATGCATTTTAAAAGGGCTTCCACTTATTTAAGTGGTGAAAGCCAGCATGTTTTTATCTCTGACTCCTCTCTCTCTCCTCTTTTTATGGGGCTACTTTCTAGAAAGGATCTCATTTCCAAATGAGATGATTTTCTTTATAAAGGATTGCTTTTAATTAATCTGACAGGGTCTATTCTCCATCATACAACTTCTGCATGTGAATTTTCTTTTTCTGGAATAGATAAGGTATGTCACACCTGTGATTTTTCATAGTCCATGCTCAAACATAAGCAGACTGAGCTAGGAAGAACTCCAGGGAGTAACTGATTTATTCAAGTCAATGCTACGAATACACGAAATGTGGCAATCTTAGTACGGTAACTGCTGGAAATTGGAGACTACTGTGGAAATGGCCACATATTTTGAACAAAGTTATCTCTGTTAGGCTCTGTAGCCCTAAAGGAGACAAAACACAGATTGCTTTTCACCTCGTAGTAACTGAGATAAATCTGCCTGTGGCTGGACACAGCACCCACCCTCAGGGAACAGCTACAGTAACTTGCCTCCACTAGATTTTTTCATCAAATAGGTTCTCTTCAATTTCACAAGGTATGTTTCCACCCTGAAGACACAACCAAAATAGATTAAAATGAAGGAAGAGGTACTTTTTTGTTTGTACAGGAGCAATGTTTCAGCCACGTAGCTTTACTGCTGTAGCTAGAAGCCTCTTCCACAGAGAAGCTCCATCAAGTTCTAAGTGACACCATTGATGCAACTTGCAGCAGAGACACAGAGTTCTGAGAGAATGGAACTCAGAAGGTTTAAGTGATTGCTGACCTGTGCAGCCCTCTCCTGTAATATTCTGCCTGCAAGGAGATGGTCAGTGGGCACGGTAGGGATGGGCTGGGGTTGGACTTGGTGGTCCTGGAGATCTTTTCCAACTGCAATGAAGCTATGACACTATGATTCTATGAGTTCTGCCTGAACGCTGCTTGAACTAGCTGACAAAGCATCTCAAACCCACCACTGTCTTTGCTTAAGCCACCACATGAGCTTGTGTTCAGGTGTCAGGATGGAGAAGGAGTGGTGGGGCACAGACATTGGTCTCTTGCAAAGGCATGGAAAATTTACTTCAAAATTGGAGAAAGTGACACATTCTACAGCTTGTATGCCCCTTACAAATTTATTTCTGTACCCCCCCTTTCTTCCAAGCTCCCTTGCACTTCTCTTTTCTCCAGAATTCCCTTCGAGGACATATTATACAACATAATTCTCATGGCCCTCAGGTGGGTGGGCCTCTCTTGATCCATGGCTTTCACTTCTCTTAAGTAATCTGAAACATGGGATACTTGTCAAAAAATGAGTTTATTGACTTAAGCTGGTGGGAATTTCAGATAATGAGGGCTCTTTTAGACACATAGCAACTTTCTGAAAATGGACAATGATTGGGGGGTGGGAATCATGGTGTTTCACAATGCATAGCAGCATAAACCAACAGAGGAAAACAGAGACTGAAAGCAAGCAATATAACTTCACCTTTGGAGCTGTTTTAGGCTGTCATTCAAAAAGCTTGAATAAAGAGAGGATACTGACTCTTACAACTAAAGAGAAAAAAAGTAATTGAAAAATATTTAATATCCAGAAACACTGTTCCACAGGAGCACACAAAGAAGGATACGTCCAAATTCATATCTTTTTTTCATTTCCATAATTATTAATATAGAGGAATTTAAAGGAAAGGGATTATACTCATTGGATTTATAATGGTACTCTTCCCCAGTCATGGCAATTAAAGCCAAGGGGATGCTTATAGCATCATCAAAGCAGAGGAAATTCAGTTGCAACAGTGAGATTTGCAAGTGAAAATGTCAATCTGAGTGAGTCTCACGCAGTTCCTGCTGACTGCCTGCTCACTGCCTGCCCTCTGCTTTCCCAGAGGCTGCAGAATGCAACCATATTTTGAGAATCTCAGTGGAGAAATGCAAATGCTTTCCTGAACGTACCTTCTCATATGGGGATTTTTGGGCAATTCACATTGCCTTGCTCAGAAATGGGACAGAACTGAGATTTTCAGCAAACTGACATGAAATTTTCCTTGGTGTTCAACTTTTTTTTTTTTTTCCAATGGGTGCTCTCAGCTTACTGTGTGCCTTTGCCATTATAATTACTCAGTGAGTACACTAGATTCCTGCTTTTCATTTTCATTCGTTCTCTTTTGTTTCCATGCTTCTGTTTCACTGAGAGTGAGGCATTCTTTTCTGGCTGCTGGTTTCACATCTAACGATTTGCACTTGTCACTTTGGCATGCTTCTTGCTGTGTGTGTAAAAACTGTTTTCAGGAAGCACTGCTGCTTTACCAGATTCTGGTAATACGTCAAGAAGGGAGAGCTGTCTGTCAGGGAGAAAGCACATCATCTGCTGATGACCACTATACCCGAGTTCAGGCCAAGTGTGTGAGTCCATCTAATCTTCTGATTAAACAGTGTAATGTGCCCACTGGGCTTCATGCCCAGCATGGAAGGGGCCTGGGAAGATGTAGTTTTTCTGTAGGAGAAGAAATTTGCAAAGAACCAAAAGAGTTTTTGTTGGGGTATATCTACAGGATAGGAAAATGAGAGGCTGGTGGTTGTAATACTCACCTTCCTATTTAAAGAGTTCTACTGTCACCCATGCACTAGGCTGTTGGAGACCAGCATCTCCAGGTGAAGTGGGGTTGTTCAGTCTGGAGAAGAGGAGGGAGACCTTACTGAGCTGTACAACTCCCTGAACAGAGGTTGTAATGAGGTGGGCTTGGCCTCGTCTCTTGGGTGACAGCAATAGGATGAGCGATGATGGCCTCAAGCTGTGGCAGGGAGGTTCAGGTTGGATATTAAGAACAATTTTTTCTCAGAAAGAGTGGTGATGCACTGACAGAGCCTGCCCAGGGAGGTGGTGGAGTCACCGTCCCTGGAGGTGTTCCAAAACTGTGGAGATGTGGCACTGAGGGACATGGTCAGTGGGGATGGGTTGGGGTTGGACTTGGGGATACTGGAGATCTTGGAGGTCCTCCAACCTTAATGATTCTGTGATTCTATTCTATGATTCTTTTCTGGGTTCATGCAACTTCTGGCACAGTGTCTATGGGAGAGCAGGAAGGATTCAGAATACACCTGGGGCTTCGGGGCAGAAAAACAAACAAACAAACAAGCAATAATTCAATTAAAAGATAGCAAATAGTGTGTGGAGACTGGATGGGCTCCTGCAGAGGGGCTGTGCTGGAGATGTTACATGTATGAACATTGACACGTGTGGTCTGTTTTTTGGGTGATGCAGTGTGGAACAAGGAGTTGGACTTAATGGTCTTTATGGGTCCCTTCCAACTTGGGATATTCTATGATGGGATATACCAGTGGAGATATGATGGAGATAAAAGATATCACTGCCTTTGTCAGGAGTGTTAGAACTAGATAATCCTCTAGGTCCCTTCCAACCTCAACTGTTCTCTGATTACATATGAATAAGCCATGAAAACATGGGATGGCTGCACTTCAGAGGTATTTCTATGCCAGTATCCCAGTTTTGGCAGTGATCACAAGTGAATGCCCAAGAGTTGGATGAACTGCCCTCATTTTAACTCTGTGGCATTCACTTAAATCCATCAGTGTCCAGGACACAATGCATCTTCTTCTGTAAAGCCTTCAATTAGAGGAGATTATTCACCCCATTGGACCTGGGACGTGTCCTGTGGTTGTAAGGAAGGCAGGGTGACTTCCTCCTGTCTGGCTCTGTGTGCAGGGGAGAATTCAACTCCAGGATGAGTCCTAGGATCTCTGTGGGAGGCTGACTGCTCTTAAATGAAGCTCTTTTACTTTGCTTCCTGATGGGTGAAGAAGTTTTGTCAGGTAAGGTGAAGTTGGGGACACAAACTAGTGATCTCTCCTCCTGCAGAGTAATATAAAATGCATGAGGTTTAGATAAAGGAAAGTTAATCTGCTTACATGTCTGAGAATTAATCCTGGGCTTCCTTTGCAATAGCATCCCCCAGGTGCTCAGCAGGGTTTGTTAAATTTTGAGAACAAATTAGGCAGTGATTGGCTCTTATTTGAACTGAACATTTGTCTCTATTCTTTATTTGAAAACTTCCCAACTACACAGTCCTGTAATTATTTTTTTGTTTGACCAAGACATGTTTTATAATAAGAGTATTAAAATTTATCCCTCAGTGGGAAGAATAGTGTTATTCTTGGCTGTGATAACCTGAGATATTATTAAGCTTCCCATGTGAGCCCTCAAAATATTCTCTTCCACAGCACTTTCCATTAGATATTTGCAGAATGCTTTGCTGTGGGCAACAGACTCATAGGCATAAAGGGTGGCTGAAAGTTGCGTGAGGGATTCTGTGAGCCTTCTGCTGCTGCTCTGGTCAGCACTGACGTGGTTGTTCTCTTGGCTGATGTGGCCATATCTCTACTATGGAAATGCTGGCATTACCTGGTGTTGCTTTTAGCCACTGAGAGCTCACCTGAGGGACCCCTGGTTGAACTGGTGGGTCCTGGTGTCTGGCTCCTGGTTTCTCAGCTCCTGTTGTTTGCTAGGTGATGGTACCTAGGCAACTTCCAGGCCTAGAGGGAGGTTGATTCAAAATGAGACAGAGGAACAAAGAGTCTTTATCCTCTGCCTTGTTGAGTTTAGACCCAGGGCATTTTCCAGAATTCAGTTCCTCGCCAAGAAGAAATAATAATCTGAACTTGGATGTAGAATCTGATTCACCAGTTTAGGCCAGTCTGGTATATCCTAATGGAAATGGAGGTGTTGGTGCACATGCAAGCTACTTGGATGGCTGTTGCACATGGGGAGAAAAAGGACTTGGGGGGAAGCCATCAGGGAAAACCCATCTGGGGAAATTTCAGCAGTGCAAAGTAAGCACTTCCATAGGCTTTCATGGGAGTTCAGGGCTTTAACTTCTTCCAGGCTTTTGGAAATCTCCTCTATGAAATAGGCTTGGTGTAAACATGCCAGGGGTAGAGAAATGCACTCATTAGCAAAACAACGAGGAGAGATGTGCATAGGGAGCCGTTTAGAAAGATCTTTGGGTATATAAAGCATCAAGAATGATGACAAAATCACTCCACTTTGCCTCAGAGAGCAATCCCCTCGCATCTGCTTTAATCTGGAAGGTGGACAACATCTCCCGGCCTGTGCAAGTCTAATGAGGTCGGAGATGTATATAAATATGTCCTATTTACCAGGAAGGAGGACTTTCATTGAGGAAATGAATAATTTCAGGGGGATATAAACTAATCAGAGATATTTGGAGAAGGAAGATGCCCATATAATTGGATTTGAACCAAAGGGTAATGCAATCATATGATAATGAAGGGCAGTTCTTTATCACCTGTTGTAAAACAGTTGTCTGGGCAGAGAATAAAGAAAGAAATAGTGTTATGTCTCTACATAAAAACCTTCAAATAACCTCTTAAAGATTTGTGGGGTTAAAAGCAAGAGTGGATAATGAGATCTTCAAATCTGACCCCATGCATGTCATCATCGTTCCCACTTCACGGTCATCTCTGTGCTGACTCTGTTACCTTGTGTTTGACGGTAACAAATCTTCTGGAGGAGTAGCAAGCCTTATTAAAATCTGTGAGTCAGTTCTGTAGCTGCAGTTCTCAGAACTGCACTGATTTGGAGTCCCGGAGAGTTTGGCACTACACTTAAAATAAAAAAAAAATAAAAGATAATAAAAAATGTTTATCGGTTTCTTGTAGTACTACTCTCTGAGATCGTAAAAATTAAATCTCTGTTAGGAATCGTCCTGGCTTTTAACCAAGCGTCTGTGCTCAGTTTAGAGACTGGAAGAAACACAAACTTTACTTTGTGACCGAATTGCTTTTGCACACCACTGGGGCTTGCAATTGCTTGCAGCTTTTTGCATCCTGCAAAAAAAAAAAAAAAGAAAAAATCTTTTGTGATTCTCCCTGGGATTCTGGAAATGTTGAGAAGCCTTCTTCCAGACAGCAGCACACGAAGGGCTGGATCTTCTTCTGGCTTTCATTAACCCCTGAGCCCAAGCTGGATGCATTCCATAAAGCTGCTATGTTTGTTGTTGTTGTTTTTTTTTTTTTTGCTCACAGTGCTGAGATCTATTGAATTCTTTCTGTTTCCTGGACCTGGCATCTCTAGTGGGTGAGTGGTGTCCTACAATATGCCTTGGGTTCACAATGCTGCACACCTCAGTGGCATTCAGAGGCTTCAGGCAGCCTTAGCTCGCAGGCATGGGAGGGAATTACTGAATTACACGTGAATGAGGTTGCCTTGGCAGTAGTCCCTGTGGCTGTAACTTTGAATCACACTAGAAACAGCTCATCCTTTTGAGGTAAATTAAGTTCATTACTCTGCAAAGATCATTTAGAAAGAACTTCAGCAATAGGGGCCTGCTTAACTGCTTTCCAAAGGACATTAGAAGTAGTTTATCTTCTACTTCTCAGCACCTCAGGAGCTGAGATCAGCTGGTGCCGAGTGCCTGATGAGCAATTCACTTCTGAAGGGAGATTTAGACTGGGTATAACAAAAAAACTTTGTTATGATAAGGGTAGTGAGACACTGGCACAGGTTGCCCAGAGAGGTGGTGGATGCTCCGTCCCTGGAGACACTCAAGGTCAGGCTGGATGCAGCTCTGAGCACCTGATGGAGCTGTGGGTGTCCCTGTTCATTGCAACGGAGTTGGACCAGGTGGCCTTTTAAAGTCCCTTCCAACTCAAACAAATCCATGACCCTATGATCTTGCACCATTAGCCTCTTGCCCCTCCCATGCCTGCCTGTCCTGGATCCCCATTCATTGCTGAGGAACCAAAGTGCAGCAGCTGTGGGTCAACTATTGTAGCTGTGGCAGGATCACGAAATCAATTCAGATCCTCCAAACTTCTGGCTGGACTTTTCAGTTTTATTCTTTATTTTTTTTTTTTTTTTGGCCACCATCTCTCACAATGAGTGACACATTGTTTACCACATCCCACATGGCTTCTTGTCTTTATTGGAAGAATACAGCTTGTAAAGCATGAACACATCATTCAGGAAAGTTTGTTCAGAAGTAATTTTCCTTCCAGTAATATAAACTGATTGAGGACTGTGGACTGAGCAACCTTAGGTCCCCAGGGTTTGCTTTCCATCCAGCAGCATCATTTATTCCAAAGCTAAGCAGTTCTCTTGAACTAGTAAAAGAAAGATTTCCTCATCTTGATGCTCATGCTATTTACTACAAAATAACAGTAGTCTATGCCAAAACTCTATGCTCTCATCGGTGGAATAATTTGATTTACATGAAGTAATTCAACCACCAGTACTGAAAGAGACATTTGCAGGTGTTAATCACTTTAACAAATGCTTTCGAGACCTCCCAAAGAATGTGCAAACAAGATGTGCTGTCTGAAAAGGATGCTGAGATGTTTGAGAATGTGGAACTTCACTTTTCTGATGGGCGGATATTTCTCTGCCTGGGAGGTCAATATTCTTGGGGTAGCACCTTTTATTGGGAATATGGAGTCCAAATACAGGCGAGAAAAATGAGATGTGAATGTAGAAAGGGAGGAAGATTGAGGGATCAACAAGAGAGGGAGGAAGTAGCACAGAAATTATGGAAGTATTCAAGATACTTGGGCACAGTCATGTGTGCCCATACAATGCGTATGGGTGGAGGGAGAGACTCCTCTCAAAACTTTCTATCCTATACAGACTACAGCTCTGGTTTCTGTGGTGTCCTGGTACTTCCCACATAGTCTGGTCTGCAAACAAGCAAATCCATTGAAATTCACGGCTGCAGTCTCTAAACTCCACATTGCTCAACAAAGCCTGAAAATCAATCAGGCAAGTGAACTTCTATTAGTTCACTCTACCAGGAGAAGGTTCATAGACAGGGGAAAGAATGGATTTGGGCTGTCTGTTTTATTTTCTATTGCCTCTTTGGGATAGTGCAGGGCATGTTGCCACAGAAAGATATGGCATATTGGATTACTGGAGTCATGTAGGTGAGGAACAGAAGTTACACTGGGATGAATCACAGAGAAGTGCAGAAGGTCAAGTACCAGCGGTTTTCTGTAGCCCTGATAAACTCTGGGCAGGGATTATTAGGGGATGGGAGCAATTAATCATAGAATCATAGGATACTTAGAGTTGGAAGGAACAATTAAAGGTCATCTAGTCCAACTCCCCTGCAATGAACAGGGACACCCACAGCTAAATCAGGTTGCCCAGGGCCTCATCCAGCCTTACCTTGAAAGTCTCCAGGGACGGGGCATCCACCACATTGCTGGGCAACCTGTTCCACTGCCTCACCACCCTCACTGTAAAAGACTTTTTCCTTATATCCAGTCTAAATCTACCCTCTTTAAGCTTGAATGACAGGCTGCTCTCATGTCTCCCTGAAGCCTTCTCTTCTCCAGGCTGCACAGCCCCAGCTCTCTCAGCCTGTCCTTGTAGGGAGGTGTTCCATCCCTGGGATCATTTTTGTGGCCCTCCTCTGGATGCACTCCAACAGGCACACATCTCTGCTGCACTGAGTACTACCCATCTGGATGCAGTACTCCAGGTGTGTCCTCACCAGTGCAGAGCAGAGGGGCAGGATCACCTTCCTCACCCAGCTGGCCATGCTGCTTTGGATGCAGCCCAGGATCTGGTTGGCTTTCTGGGCTGTGAGGGCGCAGTGCTGGCTCATGTCCAGCTGCCATCCACCAGTACCCCCAGGTTTTTTTCGTCAGGGCTGTGCTCAATCCTTTCATCCCCCAGCTTGTATTGCTAGTGAATGTTGCCTTGACCCAGGTGCAAGATCTTGCATTTGGATTTGTTGAATCTCATGAAGTTCACCTGGGCCCACTGCTCAGCCTGCCTAGGTCCCTCTGGATGGCATCCTGTCCCTCTGATGTGTTGTCTCACCCCACAGTTTGGTGTCATCAGCAAACTTGCTAAGGGTGCACTCGCTTCCACTATCAGTGTCGTTGCTGAAGATACTAAAGAGTATCAGTCCCAGCACTGACCCCTGTGGGAACCCAGGGGCTGAACCCAGAGTAGGGCTGGAATTTGGAGTCCCTGAGCTCACAATGAGACCCATAAAACTGAATTCTCAGTGGACAAGATCTCCAGAGGCCAGTTTCACCACTGTTGTAAGGGGGCACTGCCTTGATGATGTGCGGTGGGCTACAACCTACCTGTGCATAGGTGAGTCTGAAGTGCACCACCAACATCTTGACCTGCTGTGTACCACTTTCTGAGAAATAATTTTCATTTGTAGGAGACATGAAACACGTGACTATGTCTCAGGCCTGTCTAAGTTATGTGTTTTGCAAAGTGCTAACAAAGCGTGCCGGATTTGGAACAATATTGCAATGCTCTCTCAGCAGGTGTCGCGTGACCACACAGCCTCGTGCTCTATCTGTAAGTCACAAAACCCCCACTCAGAGGTTCACTTTATAGACATACAGCTCTGGTAGGTGGAGGGACAGCCCTCCCACCATGTCGGGAACCCTGAACAGAGAGAAAACACCAATGCACACATGGGGAAAAATAAGTCTTAGACCCACAGGGCCACCACATGGAGTTGAGAGCAAAGTTCTGTGTAGCTTTGACATTCAAAAATAAAGGTTTTTTTTTTTGCTTTTGCCATTATAAAAAAAAAAAAAACCCTTAAATTAAAAGTTTCAGCCTTAAGAATCCATTGAACTTTGGGCCAAACAACATTTCTCAGGTTGACCGAAAATGGAAAGTCCAGAATTAAACTGTTAATTGACAAAAAGATTTTTATGTCGTCTGCTGAATTCCTCTCTCATCCTTCCTACTTTTTCCTCCGTTTTCAGCTCAGTCTAGATATTTAGATGTAATAAGGGACATGATATATTGGGGAACTATTGGTGATAGGTGGACGGTTGGACTGGATGATCTTGGAGGTCTTTTCCAACCTTGGTTAATCTATGATTCTATGATTCAGTCACTGAAGCAAAACTCCCATTATTCATCCGGCCCCAAGCCAGCATCTGCAGGGGGCTTGCAACAGAAGTGGTCTGTAGGGCAGCCCACACCATTCACCTTAGAGATGTGTTAAGGTAATTCTGCGGCAACAACACATGTGTCAGTGGGTAAACTCTTTCTACAGCTGCTCAAAGGCAGTGTGGAGATGGGAGGATTATGTTTTAGAGGTCTACGGGGTGTATCTGGAGTGACAACTCTCTTGGTTTCAATGTCGTGAGAGGCATTTTCGGAACTCGTCTCACACAGAACTGTGGGCACAAGCACAAAGAATGAGGAGCAAGGCTGTTAAGTTATACACAGCTGAAAACCACACTTGTCAGAGGCAAGGAAACCAAGAGCAACACAACGCAGTTAAGAGCATGTGACTGCAGAGATGGTACAGATAGGAACGTGGGCTGTAACGTCGTGTACAAGGGGAATTTGGTCAGCCAGGAGCAACCACAAAAGAGACGTAGTGTGGTTTGTGTCAGAAGGAGGAACGGATGTTGTCTGAGAACCTTGTGAAGAAAAACGGCCTCACCCAGGGGACAGCACTAGGTAAAGCTGTCTGACCTAAAATTGTGAGTGCTGTGGGCTTGGCTGCTTCTCACGTTTGTGTTTGCATGGGAGGAACTGGAGATAGGGTGCTCTCTGCTGAGTGAAGCCCGAATTTGTAGGCACACTGTGCTCCAAGGCCAAAAGTAAATGATGACTTGAGTCTATACAACTCTCTTCTGATACCCTCAATAAAGTAAAATACGAGTTCTGAGATCTGACTTTCCCCATGAAGGAAATATTCAGTAGTTGTCTATCCAGATCCTCCAAGGCACCTGAGCTCATGAGTACCTGTAGCCCACAGCAGTCAGTAAGTAAAGCCCTGGAGCAGGGACAAACTCAGGGATAGGACTGAGGGACTCATTCTCTTCATCTGCGTCGGATTGCTCCTCTCACATCTTTGCTGTGACACAATGCAAGGAGATGATTTGACATTAATAAGTCATTCTACCAATCAGTCTTAATAAGGATGATGGTAAGAGAATTCTAAGCACTCTACCAGTAAGACCTCTCCAGTTATTTGCAGTGGATACGGACATCCTAGTGTGCTGAAGACCTCTCATGTAATCTACTCTCAACAAACAATGTCTGTTCTTGGCACCTCCCTGTCAAAATACACGAGAAAGTCTGAAAACTGAAGGGCAGCTGAAGAATGAAGTAAAACTGACTTGAGCTACATGGGGTTTCTGATTAATACTAGAAAAAATAAAAAGAATAAATTACTATGAGATGGTCAGAAAATGAAACAGGTATGCAGAGAGGCTATTTAGGATATACCTTTATTACTGGAGATATTCAAAACTCAAGAGGATGTGGTCCTGCGTACTCTCTGAGGTTGGATGTGATGTTAAAGCTAGCCCTGCTTCAAGCAGAGTGTTGGACCCAATGACATTTGCAGGTTCTTTCCAGCTTAAATTATTCTAGAGGAATGTGACAAACCTAATTTAGAGTTCTTCCACTCTTGCCATCCTGTGTCCTTCTGTCCTGCTCTCCTGGTTGTCTGGGCTGGGGTCTTCTGGGAAAGGATTGTTGTTTCCAGTTTGTAATGGAACAATGGGGAACATGGCACACTCAAATATCACTTTATTAGAAAGTACATTAATTGAAAATGTAATTGATTGTGGCACTTTGCAGGGAGAGTATTGGGAAAATAATATTCCTACCTCAAGCTGTCTTGCTTCAGCCTCACATCTCTGTAAAATAATCTGTTTTTTTTCCCAGTGAATAAGGCTTCCTAATCTCACTACCCATGTGTAAATCCCTGTGTTGGCTGGTTATCTTTATCCATGTCACATGAATTGAAAGGAACTACTTATCTGGTGTATTAATCATGAGTGTCACACTGAAATTTCCCTTTGAAATAAAGAGGGAATGACTTTGAACTAAGAGAGGGGAAATTTAGGTTAGAGTTTAGGATGAAATTCTTTACTAAGAGGGAGGTGAGATCTGGCATTGCTGCCCAGAGAAGATTTGGGTGCCCCATCCCTGTGAGCCTTCAAGGCCAGGCTGGATGGGGTCCTGGGCATCCTGAGCTGGTGGGAGGCAACCAGCCCAAGGCAGGGGGGGTTGGAACTGGATGATCTTTAATGTCCCTTCCAATCTAATCCATTCTGTGATTCTATGATTTCTCTCTGAAAAGGTACTCCTTTGTGCAAAATACCAGGGTTAAAAATAAGCATAAGCACAGACATGGCGCTATCTGGCTGCCACTGAGTGTTTGCCAGTCTGGAATGAATTTTGAATAAGGTTTTGGTTAATTGCTACTTTCAGGCTGCAAACAAGGAAGATTTCAGACGCGTATAGAGATTTATGAAATTATCTTTCCCCCAGACCCAGCGCAAGATAAGGAAAGATGGCGGGGGTGTGAGCAAACAAAGCAGAACAGATCTAAATCCAAGGGAAGGCAAACCCTCCAGCCGTAGCTGTGATTAGCTGAGAGAATGAGGCAAAGTAGGCCTGCTGCAGCATTCCAGAGATTTAACATTTTATTTCTTTGCAGAAACTAAAGATCTCACTTCCAAAACCTCCTGATTCTTTTGCCTAGGGAAATCACTCATAGAGAATGCGACAAAGATGTGTTCTCCTAACTGAGCAGATTAGAACTTGGTGGCATCAGGCAGGGCGATAGGAGCTGACCAGAAATATTTACACAATAATAAACAAGAATAATTGTGCTGGATTAGTTGGATCCCTCTGGCTGAGACTCGTGCCTTCTTTTCCTTTGGCTTTCTCTTGCCAGACACGCCCCCAAATAACTCAGACTTTGCTGGTTCTTGTAAGTTTATTGCTGGTTTCCCAAGAGCTGGCATTTCCCTCTCAGGACTCCACTTCCATAGTTATGAGAGAAGCGAGCTCTCTTTCAGATCCAAAATTAAATTTCCAGCCCTCACAGCTGTGGAGAAAAAATAAGCATGGCCAAACTCTAACCTGAAGTCAAATATGTATATTTTTTTCCCGTGTCTTCCCAGAAGTAAAATAGGAGATCAGGTTTTATAGACTTGACTCTGAACTGTTGATTCAAAATGGTTATCAAGAGCACAGGCAAGCTGTCTAGTTTTTATTCCGTGTTTGATGAGCTTGTAAGTGAATTTACGCACCAAGTTCGCCTGCAGCAATCCTGAAAATACTCTATACTCTGTGGTCCTCTCTCAGAACCAAATGGTTACCCCTCTCCCACATTTTCCTTCTGCAATTCCAGGGCACAAGTCATGACATTCAGGACTGTTTCTGAGTAAGTAACCAGAAACGGCAGCATCTTCCATTCAGGAAAGCAAGGTTTTGAAATGAAGATATTGAAATGGTAAGTACAGACAGCTCCAGTATCCAGACATGCCACATTGAAATGCAGGAGGAGGAAAAAAAGTTCATTTAATAATGAAATACCAGCTGCTATTTTACTGGGGCAAAAACTAATGGGCTGTTTGTTTCTCCAAGCATTCCTCCATAGCAGTACAACCACAGTTGCCTGGTTTGTTCAGCAGAGTGAGAAGACCTTGGAACAAGGTGGAGCCCATGGCCAAGACCATAGGCATAGAGGAGCACATGGGAGACCTGCAACAGTTTATCCTGGTAGAAAGCTGCAGGAGATTGAACATCATTAAGAAAGTGCAAGTTGAAAACAGAAGGTAATGGAATTTCAGACAGTGCCTTGTCCAGCTGCACCTCTGGAAGGTAGATCCCAAAAAAGTGAGTTGAGATGAACATGAAGGCAAACCTCTCTGCGGGGTTTGCTGCGAAAACTCACTGGTACAGATTACTGTGAATGGGATCGTGCATCTTGCCACAGACCTTTTCCACCCCATGGTCTCATTTAAATCTTCTCTCTCTTCTCCTGTACCATACCCTGGCTGGTAGCCTAAGAACCTCCCCACCAACTGCAGTTGTGTTGTGCCTCTCTAAATCAACAGCATCCCTTGGAGCTCAGTGGCATTATGCTGATTTACTTGAGTGCAGGGTCTGGCTCTGAAGTTTGTATGTGATTCAAACAAGATGTTCCTCAAAGTTAGTCGTAAGTGAATAAATGATACTTGACATTCTGGAGAAGCTCATGCTCATTAAAAAGCATTTTGTGTTCCAGCAGACTCATTCTGGTCATTTATTCACTTAGCTCCACTGCATGGTTTCTTCTGCTCCCCCGATCTCAGCTCTGTGCTGTAGAATTGTAGAATCATTAAGGTTGGAAAACACCACTAAGATCATCATATCCAGCTGTCCTGCTTCCAGGACTCTCACGTTCAGAAGTTTTACTTCACATGTGAGCTAAATTTTCATTGGTGCCATTCTAGGTCCCTTTGGCACTTCCTCTGCAGACATTATATCTTAACAGGACTCTCTGCAACTATCTGCTCCCAGGTAGGACCAAGCCATGAGGCACAGCTGGATTTGCATCAGGACTATGACACCTCTCCCATTCTGACACAGCTCCCTCCTATCTGCCTCCCTCAGAAAACTTCCTAACGGGAGAGCTGGTTTGATCATTTTCTGGTGAGGTAAGATGCCCTCCAGTATTGTTATTCCTTCAGGAGAAAGGAAGAACCACAGCAACACTGAGGAAGACAGAAAGGGGGAGAGACCTTGTAAAACCAAACTAGAAATTTTAGGTTGGAAAAGACCATCCTTTAAATTCTTTCTCAAAATGGTAAGAACAAGGCTTCAACTCAAAGAGAACAGCCTTTAAAATTCTGAGTTAGAATTGTAGAACCATTAAGGTTGGAAAAGACCTCTAAAACCATCACATCCGACCCCAACCCACCCCCACCATGCCCACTGACCACGTCCCTCAGTGCCACATCTCCACTGTTCTGGAACACCTCCAAGGAGAGTGACCCCACCACCTCCCTGGGCAGCCTGTGCCAGTGCATCACCCCCCTTTCTTAGAAGAAATATATTCCAATATCCAACCTGAACCTCCCTTGACACAACTTGAGGTCATTACCTCTAGTCCTAAGTTTCAGGTTCCTGCTTTACAGTGGTGATTTTGCTAGTTTGTTATTTCCCCATCAGGCCATAAAACACATTCAGCAAGTATTACATGTGCTATTTTGATACTAGAGCTGGTAGATATACTCCAGATAGACTGGCTGAGTAGCCTAGTTGGCTCACAGCACTGCCTACATCCTGCTGCATAGGTGGCCACTATCACTCACTGGAGCTCTCCTCCCTCCCCACATGCATGCACAAGACAGATTGAAATGATGCTTGCAATACACCTGCTGCTTCAGATAAATCATTCACCATTGCTGCATCCAGTGTTCCTCCTACAGAAGATTTATATAGCGCTGCATATATATAGGACAGCTGTTAGCACTTTGGCAGATATCAGTCCTTCCCTTCTGCAAAGGGGTGTTGCTTCCAAACAGACATAGTTTGGGTTTAACTTTTTTTTTCTTCAAAGTTTGGCTGCTAAGACATCCTCTGTTTTCCATGAGCAGATGAAGGCACTTCAGCAGAGCTAATATTACTTGTTAATCTTCATGGCATTCAGAGGAGCATGGAAAAATGGAAAATTCTTTGCAGAGTTTTTGTTCTTCGAGAGAGAGAACTGGAGAGGTTTGGAACTGCAGATTTCTCAGCCAGCAGCAAACTGAGCCTTCTGCTTCTCACAAGGGAAAAAAAAATGCATGTTTTTGTGTGCATCTAGATCTGAGTTGTCTATCTCTGACTCAGTATTCCCACATTCTATAGGTTCATCTATACTGTATATTGTATTCCTCTGTCCATTTGAGGCCAGCATGGTGAACCTGCTACACTGCCTATCCCAAAAGCCTCGGTGCATAAAGTCACACTTTGAGAGGTGGAATCTGAGAAGAAAGCAGATGGATGCTTTGGAACCATCAGTGGAGAATGGAAGCAGTTGGCATCAGTTGGGTTAATTCATGGTCCTTTCAGTATCTAAAGGGGGATATAAGAAAGAAGAGGACAGACTCTTCAGGAGGGTCTGTTGTGATAGGACAAGGCAAAACGGTTTCAGACTAAAAGAGGGGAGGTTTAGATTGGATATAAGGAAAAAAACTCTTTACAGTAAGGTTGGTGAGGCACTGGCACAGGTTGCCCAGACGTGGTGGGTACCCCATTCCTGGAGACATTCAAGTTCAGCAGGGAACTGGACGGGGCTCTGAGCACCTGATGGAACTGTGGGTGTCCCTGTTCACTGCAGGGGGATTGGACCAGAGAGCCTTCCAGGGTTCCTTCCATCTCATATGTTTCTATGATTCTACGATAGCGTGTTTGTAGAGGATAGAAGGGCCCTGATCTCAGATAGGACTGTGTGAAAAGATTCACCACTCATTTTAGCCTTGTGCATGACAGAAATAGAGAGCTTAAGTTTGGATTCTCTGAAACCATCTAGTTTTGGTATGACTAAATGGGTAGGGGAAAGCTATGGAAGGAATGAATTTAAGTTCAAAGCGTGCTTGAAAGTACAGAACAGTCTAGCCAGCGGGATGACGTTCTGCAAAGGCCTCTGTCGGTTAGGTTTTATGGTGGTTATATTTCATGCTCACAAAGAGCAGCATCTGCTTGTGCCCACTTACAGTCTTCACTCTGCAAGGGCAGCACTCCAGGGAACCACCTCACATTGTCTGTGCTGAGTGAGATGAAGGCATCGCACAGCTGTGAATGGAATGAGGCACCCCTCCTGACATCGATACTGTCAATGTATCAGGTGGCATGAGAGCATCCTTCAATATAGCCACTGCAACCACATTAGGAGAGCAGCAGAACTAAGATGACAATGTGCTTTGGGACAAGGGATGAAAGGGTGCTTTGCCCTCTTTGCCTTTTGCCACTGCTTCTTTTTTTTTTTCTCTGCAATTTTCTATAGCATTCTCCTCCTGGCTAGAGAGATGTTATGCACCATTTTAGTCCACTGAAAGGTTATGCAAATAGTGCAGGAAACAGTCTTAATGTGAGATGAGGGATGGCCATGGACCTCATCACCCACCCAACTGTTATCCACCTGGCTGGTTATTTACTACTTGTGTTGGGTCTGAAGTCATCCATCCATACTGTGCTTGAGAAAAGCTGGAGGAAATCAGACTAGAGGGTGCTCTGTCCTGTTCCTCTCCATTTGGGTAAAAGAAAGCTTGGCTGAACACAGAGATCTGGTCTATACCTGTCCTCTCTCTAGCAAGTCTTAGTGTTTAAATTTGAGTCTGTGAGTGAAGCTTACTTGCATGTAAGTAATAGAAATAGGACAGGGGCTAGATTTACTCCTGAGTTACACCAAAGTGGCATTGTAGAAATCACCTGAGATATGTGTTGAGGGAGAACGCCTTCTGCAGTGTGACTGTTCTTCCCAAGGGGAACCCTGTTATTGGGATTCACTTGTAAGAGTAAGGAAATGTGTGCCACCAGGTTGTGTGTAAGTCAGAGAGCAACTGGGACAAAGTTTGCTGTCCTCTGTTTCTCTCTCCTGAATGTTATCTGATACTGATGTTAGTCTATGAATGGGATCAAGGCACTATAACCATCTCATTTGCTGCCAAGACCTGGGGAGCTCCATCTGGAACAAGCATTTGTGCAACTGCCTTTGGTCAGCAGTGTTCTCATTCCTTGCTGCTGGGACCTGGGTGCTTTTTGAAATCAGGCCAATCATTCAGTGCTTATCATTTAGAGGAGGAGAAAAGTTTAGTCCTTTTTTCCACTCGTAGTTAGCCAGGCGAGGAATGCTAGCATGTCTGCACGATCAGCATGGCGTGAATGCATTTCTGGAACACGAGTGTGCTGGAGCGTTCTCACACGCTATGTTGGGGCAAAGAGCATTTTTTGCCCAGCTCTTCCTCGTATGCAAAGCACACTTGCATTAAAAGAAATGCCATAACTAAACAGTGACTCTGGGGGAATGCCCGTAAATTTCATCGAAGTTAAAACAGAATATTTTAAGCAGTTGGAACTAAACTGTGCTTAGGAGAAGGGTTTCATAATCTGAATTAGCATATCTCTAAACATTGCTGCCCAGCACAAAACAGAGACTGGAGCCAACCAAATTTGTTCTTTGTAATCCTGAAATCCATAAGCTCATGGCTATTGAAGCCACCCAGTGCAGTTTCCTAGCATCACAGAATCGTTTGAGTTGGAAGGGACCCATAAAGGTCACCTAGCCTCAGTTCCTTGCAATGAACAGGGTTTCCAGAGACGTAACTCATTCCCAGCTTTCTATATTCATAATGAACTCATTCCCAACTTTCTGTACCCACAATGAACTAGAGGATCTCATGGAGCTCCCTCCTCTTGACCACAGGAATACCAGGTCCACCTAAGGGTGCCCCTAAAGGATTTTAGAGGCTCTGAGGTCCACAGGCTGGAAAAGACACAAAGGAGATATTTCATGAGAATCAATAAAGGTTTCTTTTTATTTTAATTCCCTTTTTACATACATCCGTGGTTTGTCATTTTCCGCTCATTACTTTGGTCCGTACAGAAAGCAGAAGTGGAGGAATGTAAACCAAACATCTGCCTGACAACACACACAAGGCAATGCCCTTGTAACACATACAAAGAAATCACAGTTTTGCCCTTAAGTTTTTCAGTCTTGTCCCTCCTTGGAAGTGAAACAAGATCTTAAAACCACTTCAGTGAAATCACTGGAGTGGGAGGGGGAAGAGCACACCCTGGTTTTTCTCCCTCCTGCTCACGCTAGGAAAAAAAGGAGCGAGTATCCCACTGGACAAAGCCTGGAAGACCACTGGGAATGGCTAAGTCCTTTCACTATTGCCCACATCCCATCATCTCTGGTGACCACCATGGCTTGGTCACCCTGAAGTTGCTGAGAAACAGCAAGGAATTTTAGCAACAGATCTGTCTCTTCGTGCATGCCTCAGCTCATGCAAATATCAAGAGGTTGACATCGTGTTTTTGGACACAGGGTTGCGTGACGGTGCTTGGATCCACCTGACCTTCTTCTTCTGCCACCAACTGCCTTTCCTCTTCCACCAGCTCTACTTAAACCCAACCTGTCAAAACATTTCACCTCTAACAGCAAATATCTTCTTGTTCATCCTTCCCTGCAGCCCTGGAGGAAGAGTGATTAATTTAGACATAGAAAAATAAAAAGGTAGAAGCTCAGCCTGGCAGGAAACATCCAGCTCTATATTTAGAAGGTCTCATGTCTGTTGTAATGCTCTGTTTTAAGTGGATGCTGCTTCCTTGGTGAAGTCATTGTTTTGCCTTCTGTTTTAGGTACCCAAGGTCTATTCTGTTTGGAGAACATTCTTCATTAAACTTGTTTTAAGTAGTCTTTCACATGGCCATTGTATCTCTATTTCAGAGGACACAGACACATGCATTTTGGAAACCCAGTGCATGCTCATCCCATCCATCTCAAACATTTTAATCCCTTGCCTTTTTCTAGCAGAATACCACATCCTATATCCCCACATATAGAAGCCAACCCCAATACAAAACCTAATGTTGGCATTTGTAAAGCATTTTGAGAGAGGCGACTGCTATTCAGGTCACCTTCTACCCCTTGATCTCTCCTTTCTGGCTTTGTAGTGCTATTGATTTAAAGCAAAAAGCCACCCTGAAGTACGGGTGGTAGGCAAAGCCTTGAGGACTGGGGAAGGGTTAGGTCATTTGTTTGAATCATCATCTTTTTCCTCCTCTGGATTTAAGGGTAAATCCCACTCCATGGAAGTCAATAGAAATCTTGGAGTTGGTTTTCATGGGGTTATAATTTCATTCCATACTGATCCCGGCACAACGGTGTTGTTACCCACCATATTGTTTGCCCAGAATGATGAAGATAATCAAATACCATCACATTCTTTAGATCATATGCAAAAAAAACAAAAAAACAAACAACAAAAAAAAAAAAAAAAAAAAAAANAAAAAAAAAAACAAAAAAAAAAAAGCAAGCAAGGACAACTTCTAAGGTTACAGAAAAAAGTTACTCTGTGGGACCCTGGAGAAATGGATTTGAGTACCAGGTTCTTGTGCTCAGGTTACTTTAATGTATCTTTTTTTTTTTTTTTTTTTTTCCCAAAGGAAAAAAGAAGGAAAAAGAGCCAGTGAGAATTAGGAAGATAAATTTGCACAGGCTTTGTTGAATCCCCCATTTGCTCTTTACACTCTCTGCTTAGGAGAGAGTGTAATCATGCAATAGTGGCCAGTTCGCTCAATCTACGCTGGATAGGGAGGCCTGCCTGAAAAGGAGACAGATTTATAGGACTCCCTAATTACTGACACTCATCTGGTTCAGCTCTTCCTTCCCTTTTTCTTTTGTTCCTGGCCCCTGTGCAGTGTGCCATACTGAGGTGATCTCCAGCCTAACCCTGCCTCTCTGGAGTCTTGCAAATCCCTTCCAAATTAGGACAAAATTTGTTGCGCTCTTTTCTTGCAAACACTGCCTTTGGTTCCCTTGCAAAGCAGCACTGCTGACCATCAGTACTGATGCATTCAAACTGGTGACAGCTCTGGTTGGATACACACCAGATATGCAAAGGCAACTCAAGGAACAGTTCTGCAAGTGTTCCCCAAAGCAGCACTAATGGACCAACCTAGGGAAGGATGCAGAAACTGCATGTGCAGACCAGAGCATTAAACTTAAATTAATCATAAGCAGGAACATTTAACAACAGAGTGCCAGATCTAACCCCAAGCCCCTAGACAATGGAAATACATTGGGTGAGCTTAGCAGGTCATACTGAACAGCTCAAGACCTTCAATGAGCAAAACATGAGTGAGTTCAGTTGGAGGTTGAAATTCTATGCTGAGGTCTGCAAACCTTTCCCTGGTCCGTGGGAAAGGTTTCAGTGAACCCTATTTGATAGACCCTTTAATGCTCCCCTGTGACTTCCATTAGCTTCTCATATTCTTTTTCCCACTTGCCGCCCAAATCCTGGCAACATGTTGACATTTTCTTGAACTTTGAATCTGTGGGGCTAGATGAAACCTGAAAACTGGCATGAAAACTTGGTGTTCACATGCAAGTAAGATAGAAAAGAAAAAAAGAAGGGGCTAAGAAATATCCCTACTAGCTGAAACAGCTGAGCATGGCTAAGTGACCACAGCGGGGAGAACAGAGTAATCTGGGTAGGCACAGATAAAAAACATGATTGTTTCATGTGATAGCTCATGCCTTGGGTGTCATTTAATCCCAAACAGCAAGTCCAATTCTCAGCAGACTAACTCTGTAGTTAGAGTTGGAAGCTTTATTTTAATTCCATTGTGCAAATTGTAAATGAGTTCTGAACTGTGGTCTAGATTCAGATCTGTTTTGCCTTGGCATTCGACCGAGTTAACTCAATTAACTTCAGTGGTGTAGCTCCTGCCTTCTGCCAATGAATATAAAATCAACATCAGATCTGTTCCTGACTGTCCTGCCCTAGGGACTGGCTTCAAATTACTCCGTCCGCTCATTGTATCTGTTCCCTCCACCACAGAGAACTCCTGCCAAGGAGAAGCCAGAACAGCAGACACTCCACAATAACCATCAGAGCAGTCAACAGAACATGATGAGATAAAAAAAAAGAATGACTTATTATCACTCTTTTCTTGTTTATGATCATTCTTAAGTGTAAAGAGAGCTAGTCTAGTTCTTACTCTTGGTTCACTTGTCTTAAAAATGCACCAAAAATAAAAGACTATTTTGTCAGACCAACCTTTCATCTCTGTCAGGATGCCAGTGCTCTGTACCCAATGTGATGGATATGATGTGACGAGGGTACAGTACAGCTGATCTGAGCAAATTATGTTCCCATTCTGATGCTTCAGATTGGTTTTGATTCTGAGAGTTGAGGTTGGCTTCTAGCCATTAAAAAGCCTGAGTCTGCATCCAGGAAAAATGGAAAACGAAATGCTTAACTGAGTTCTTTAAATAAGTTTTAGGGTTTTCTTTTTCTAGGGCCAGGTTGGAAAAAAGGAAAAGTAAATGTAGAAAGGAACTCCAGCCAACCTGAATTTAGAATCATAGGATCATCTGATAATTAAGGTTGGAAAAGACCTCTAAGATCATCTAGTCCAACCGCCAGCCCATCACTACGATGCCCACTAAACCATGTCCCTAAAATTTGAGGGTAGAAGAGCAGAGATGTCTGTCTTTTGGGCTTTTCTACCCACTAGGGAGAAGCAGTGTCAAAGACCCAAGAAAGATGCTGGTTCTGTCTCCTTGTTGCTCGGGACCACCACTGCCCAAGGCTACAGGTGAAGTGGGAGTCTGCTAGCACTGCCAGGAGACCAAGTCTCAGTCTCAGCTTCAATTGTTGGACTTTCAGTAGAAGATCTCTAAAATCTTCAGAAGCACCTACAAACCAAAGAGCAGTCAGTGAAGATGTTTATGAGTGCTGAATAAAAAGTACTAGATTTGGAGACACTCTGCTTACTATCAGCCTTCACATATAGACAGCAAATAAACTTGGGGCTAGCCACTAAACGAAGCTCATTAACACTTCTTCTGGCAAAGACTTCCAGGGCAGGATCACTGGTTTTCATTCAGTTGGTCCTGGTGTCTCTGAGCTTCACATGACCAGAAGCTGGACACAGGTGGGTTCTCAGCTGCGTGTCCATGCACCTCCATGCACTCCAAAGAGCACATGGAAAGACCAAGGAGACCAGATTTCTGGCTCAGACTTTCCAGGAAGCAGGTCATTATTGGGAAACAAAACAAAACAAAACAAAACAGAAAACCCACCAATATTTTAGTGTGCTTCAGTTAATCATATGTCTTTGCAATAACCTACCTCTGCTTTCTTTTGCTTTCCCACCCTTAGATAAGACCTAAGCTTAAGTCTTGATTTCATGAGAGGCCATAAAAATAGTTCGAGTGGAACAGGGTAAGCTCAATAACTTTTATACAAATGGAATCACTGCCTCAAAACAATATGTTCCTTTGGGCCAACAGTATTTGCTGTCCAATAGGCTCAACCTTTCTCCTTTGTAGGCAAAAATAGGAGAGCTGCCTTCCAATGGATGTCCACAGAGATGGACATCCCCCTTTTTATACTTACACCATTTATGAAACATTATGTTTTGAAGACAAATTTAGACAGCCCTGGCTGATCACGATGGAAATTTATTTATAGGATATTTTGCAAACTCATTTCCTTTACAATTTAATATATTTCTCATTTCAAGACACCCTAGAGGAATGGGATATAAAATCTACTCTGTCTGAAGTGTCACACTGGATGCCTGAACACCTCTGAAGCTCGCCAGGAATATCATATATGTCCTTTATTTATGCTGTGGAATGTGGCAACCCGTCAGCAATAGAAGTAAAAATAATAATAAGAAAAAAAATCAAACAGAAAACCTGTTCCATTATATTAAAAATAAATAAATACATCAATTTCCCTAGACTTGCCTGAGAGTGCAACACGATTTCTCCCCCAGCAGGTGCTCTTAGTGGGAAAGTGGCACGGTGAAGACCTTCCTTAATCTGCCCATGGCCTTAAAATAAATCTTCTTCGCATGCTGAACGATTTACAGCTTGCAGCCACCAGAGCAATGCCCATTTGTGACACAGGCTACACAGCTGAGGAGGCACACACCAAACCCTTAACCCCAAAGGCTGGGAAATGCTGCCCCTGATCATTTTTCTTTTGCTTCCTCTTACAGCCAAAATGTCACAACATTCAGCTAAAGCCAGAAAGAGAGGATGTGAACCATGATACTGCTGCATAACTTTCCATGAGAAGGCACAGACTGGGCTTTGGCAAACTCATGGGCAACAATAGGTGGAAAAATGCACAGCCATGTAAGAAGCAACATTACACATGAAAGGACTTCACAGGTTTATGCAACCTCTCCCTTGAAGGTCAACTCTTAAAGTGCTTTCTCTTATTTCATGCAGTCCTATCTCAAGTGAAAGAAACACTGAAGAGAGTGAGAGATATGGATGAGGTGAAGATGCCCTCGTCCTCCATAATCCTACCTGAAGCTTCCAATGAATTCTAAGTGGAAGTTATGCAGAAAAATCAGCCAGTGAAAAAACAAGGAAACAAAACCCATTGAGGTGCCTTTACTTCTTGAAAGATTGGGCTCTGAAGTTTTAAACCTCTTCAGACAGTCATTGAATTCACCCAAACAATAAAAGGAATAAAAATTGGAGATCTTCATGCTTGCTGTATTTTCAGGCTTTAAAAAACGGAAAATTCTTACCAGCTCTGTGGATGTTCTGCAGCTTTCAGCCAATTGCCCATAAACAAAGAAAGGAAGCCAGTCCCTGGCTGAACAGTTCAGTTTTGGGGAGAACTTTGTCAACTGATTTGGCTCCAATATGTATCAGACAAGATGGAGCAGAGTTGAGGAATGGTGGCGAAGGGGACAAGACATGATCTCATCTGAACTAAGACAAAGGAGTTTATAGAAGGTGTAAAAACACTTGTCTGCACAAATGCAGGCAAAGCAGAAATGATGAGGAGCTGCCAAAAGTCATCCTTAAGAAACACGAGTCCAAGAAATGTTGACATTTCTATGTCTATTCAGAAAAGAGGTAGATCAAGTAGAATGGACTGAGGATTATTAGCAGACTGAGCTGCTATGGGTGGGATAGAAGAGGTGTAGGGCTGCAAGATGAACTTGCCAGAGGGGGAGATTCCCTGCCCAAGCCCAGCATCTCAGTGGAAACCAGTCCTGCATATTGCCAGCTGGTTTACAGGAAGGGAAGAAAGAGGACACAAAGCTGACACCATGGAGGAAGGAAAGCTAATATGTCAAAATAGAGGCCACCAGCTCCGTCAAGCGTTTGCCTCCTCTAGATGTGAGCTTGAAGACATTTCTCTGCCCATGTGTAAATCAGGCAGGATGGGAACTGTCACCCCATGGAGGGTGACCCCGCAAACTAGTTTCTTCTCTGTTTCAAGGCACCACAGGCCTGATCCCTTCCTCACAAAGAATAAGTGGAGGATGCCCTTGGATCTCTGGCTAATACAGCACAGTCTATATACTCAGCCAACAGTGAGGTCTGCAATCAGCACAGGAAGGACAGGAACAGACTGACAAACATACGTTCTACCATGTCGTTAAAGGCAGAATTATCCCCCTGTTTTGGTATAGGCATTTTCCCATCTTTTTTCATGAACATGAACACCAAGGAAAAAGAATGTATCATGTAAGACTGGTATTTGAAAAGATCAAGGAAAGATTTCTTCCCCTGCACATTCCTCATGGGTGTAATTTTTATCTACATTTAACATCAGTTTTTAAGCATTTATTCTCAACAATCTAGCGATGAATGCATGTCTGTTTAGGAGGGGTGCTGTATTTGTTTATGACAAGTGTTATGGGTTTTGCTAATTCCTTGAACTTTGCTAAGCGATTGCCAAGCATGTCATTAATCCCGAGTTCTCTGAAAGAAACACAAACAAACAGTGAGTCACTAGTGTCATTGGTGCTTGGTTGGTGGCTTTTATTTTGTATGTCTTTTTGTTTTGTCCTACCAGTGAAGTGATATCGAGTAATTCCTCTGAGTGGGAAAATAAGGAAGGTCATTGCGTCTGCTTGGCAGGATTTGAGCACAGCGTACTTCTGGAAGGGCAGAAAACCAGAGCCAGCATACTCAATGCGTTTCTCTCTCATTGGCAGCTCAGCCACACGGGATGCTGCATAACAGCTGTACACACTCTGGTAAGAACTTCTGCCCCTTTGATTCTCTCCTGAGGCTGTGCCAATGTCTGCGAGGAAAAGGCGAGCAGCGAGGATAGCGGGGCTGACCCAGATTTCTGCAGAGCTCTCCATGCCAAACTTTCTCTAGAGCTGACTTCTCTTGCAAGATTACTTAACCTCTCTGTAATACTACTGTTAGCTTTGTTACTATTGCTCATAATAGCAACAAGAACAATAAGAGAGCATGAAAAAAAAAAAAAAAGGTTATGCTTTGCAAACCCGAAGTTGCAATAGCTGCCGTTTGGTGGTACATGGTAATGAGGAGTTTTGAGTTATTCTAATGGTACAAAACAAAGAAAAAATCACAAATAAACACTGGCTTTTAAAGGCTGGCTCATATAGGTCTGCAGCTGTTTGAGAGGTGCTTCAGTGCCTTGCAGAGGATTGCCTCTTTGCCACCATGTTCCCTACCAAGCCCGAATCCAAAACCTAGAGATGTCAAGGGGAGGAGGTTTGTTACTACACTGGGCTTCAACCTGAGAGGTTGCCTAAAGAAGATGTGGGACACAGGAAACAGAGTCAAGATCTCTAGGCTCATCCTGACCTCCTTCAGAACTGTGGGGTATTTAGGCCTCAATATGTACTCAGAACTTGCAGTTTGAAGTGACTGGATGCATCTCAGAAGTGCTGGTTAGTATGCCACAGCAGACATACCTAAAGGATCAGGATAGACAGTAAGATATTCCATAGGCCCCACCTGCATCCTAAAGGATTTCTGCAAACTGCCCCAATGACTGCGTCTACTCCATTTCAGTAACAGCCAGGTGGAGTAAAAAATATTTCAGATTCAAGAAACGTGCCCAGAAGAAAGGAAAGCACCACGAGGGGCTGACTGTCAGAATGCAGCAAAGGAATAGTGACATTACGATGGGCTGAAGAGAGGATCCAGGCTGGCTCAGCCAGAGTCTTTACTTTGAGGGAGTACAGGCTGCAATAACAAGTTTGGTCACTGTTCCTAAATTCCCATTACTGAGAAATTCTGAATCGTGCTTCAAAACTGGAAAAGAGCTTTTGCTAGGTGCTCAGCTGGTTGAAGTGTGTAGGACAAAACACTGTTGGCCAACAAACGCTGTACCTCTTTGTCATTGCTGAAGACATGACTTGTGTCAGAAAACAGCCTTCTGGCTCTCTTGCAAAAACCACAAACAACTGACAAAATACTCTGATCTCTCACTCCTGTAGGAACTGGGCATTTCATAGAATCATAGAATGGTTGAGTTGGAAGGGACCCTAAAGCCCATGTAGTTCCAACCCCAGCTGTGAGTTGGTTGCCCCCCACTATATCAGGCTGCCCAGGGCCCCATCCAGTGTGGCCTTGAGCACCTCCAGGGATGAGGCAACCACAACTTCTTTTGTCTAGAATGGGAGCACTTCTGTCATTAGTAACAGTCTTCTTTAGCTTTTTTCCTTTGGTGATATCAGATAATAGAGCATTTTGTCCTGCCTGTTCTGACCTGCTAAGGATTGGCTTTTGCGTATTTGCCAAGGCCAGTGTTGGGCACCACTGGGCAGCAGTGCCAGTGCCTCTCCATCCTCTGATTAAAGATTTTCTTCCTAACATCTAACCTTACTTTTCTTGCTCTCTTCTCTTCTCAGGCAACCCCAATAACATTTCAACTTCTAAGCATCTCTAGGCAAAATCAGTGATTTTGGTTGAAATTATACTTAATCACCCCAGCTAAGACATTGGCTGGATGTCCATATGTGTGTGTATGACTCATTTGAATGACCTGACCACTAAGAACAGGAAAGAAAGAAGATGCTCAGAAGGAGACCAACCATGAGCCATCCTTGTGCTTTTGCCCAGCAGATTTTATCATTGGACCCCATGAAGGCAGGTTTGCCTGGCTGTATCCAGCATCTCGTGTTTCTCCTCATGAGGGTTTGGGCAAGTGAGAGACAAGTAATTTGAAGGTGAGAATGAGAAGAAATTTGGAACATTAAGAACATTACGGAGGTCTGTTTCCATGAGCATCCACAAAGAGGGAGGCTGAGTTGGTGACCCTCTGAGCTGATTTTAGCCACACATACAAACAGGCACATGAGCTGAAGATCTGCAAATGCCCTTCCCTGCCTCAGTCGGCCTGGGAGCAGGAACAGTGGGTCCATCTCCACCGCTGTATCCGGAAGAATGAAAATATCACACATTCTGATAACCACATTTCCCATTCTAAAATTGCACTGGTTTCTGGCTTGCTATGATACTCAGGTCAGGGAAAGAAGAATACAGTTTTCTGCTTTCATCTAGTGACCATGAACTGTTAACACTGCCCATCCCAGAAGAGCTTTTTGCCAAGGAGTGAGAATGCCCAAGGGAAGAACATGTCCCAGGTTGTACCAAGCTGTCCATGTTGAGAACTTGGCTGCAAAAATGGCCAGCTGTGGTACCCGAGGGGCCTTGGTCATTCTCGTGTGTGTTACCAGACAGATTTCAAAAGGAAAGAGCAAACCAAACCAAAGATGTTGATGCCCAGGGTGGCTTGTACCCTTGCAAGAAGATGGCAGTGTACACTCCCCACAAGACTTTTGCTTTACTGGGTGAGATTCCCATCATCCTTGGCTGCCCAAGCTCTCCAAGAGGTGACAGGACCACGTGCTGCTGTGCAACCCTCCCCACAAACTCTCAGCATCTCTGTTGTTCAGCAGGTAGCAAGGCCCGTGGATAGCCCTGCCTCCGTTAACACTGGGGAGACATAGATCACTGAGTATATGTGTGTGATCAACCTCTGGCCACGTTGGTGGCTCACTTTTTTTTTTTTTTCCATATAACTTAACCTCTTGTTCAACAGAACAGAGAAAAGGCATGGAAACCCTTGGCATCCGTTGTGTGGCATGATATTCTTTTGCCCACTAAATGCTCTCCAGGAACCTTTTTCATCCTTTTGCTTCCTCTCTTCTTCTCTTTACATCACTGTCTCTCTTTCTTCTTCAACAAGTACTGTGGGTCTGTCTCCATCATAAAGGCCAGAGCCATTCAGGTACTCCTCATCTTTGTTGTACTGCTCTGGTCCAGAAGAAGGCATAGAGTTTTCAGAAATAGAGCCATTTTTTACATAACCTGGTAAATTCCGGTGTCCATTGAGGGTCCCTGGTATAAGTCTTGTATTGAGATGAAGGGCAAGTGCCCCTCTCGTGGCTACATTTGTGATGCTGGTGTGGGAAACCATTGGTCCATAACTGTAGGTTGTGCTCCCACTTCGTGCTTTCCTTTTAAAATCAAGTGCTAATGTCCACCTGCTCCATGACTTCTTTATTTCTGCTTGGACCTGAGAGACAAGGGGGGAAAAAAGCATGAGTGGAAGAAGAAGGGGAAAGAGAATCATCAGAAGGAGGTAACATCCACATGGGTGGAGAACTCTCTGAAGAGTGAAACTGGAAGTAACAACTTGGGTTTATGCTGCATAACATAACGAATGTATCTGTAGTTGAACTACACCTTTAAATCCATAAACTTTGGCTATAGCAGCCTCACGTTTGCCCAAGAACATAATTCTGTTCTTTCCAGTGTGCATTCGCTGATCAGCTAGGTTTTTAGTGTGCAACCACAGAGGAAACTAAAGGAAACAAAGACAGCTCAAAAACAATCTGAAAATTAAAGCACATCACTTGAAACTGAATAAAAAGATCAACAAAGATTGGACTAACAAAAGAGCTTGTTGATTAGACAGCTATTCTACCAGTCCACTTCTTTTCCTGACACAGCTCTGATATTAAGAGGCACTAAACAGCACTTGTGCTGGGAAAAGGAAAAAAAAAACCAACACTTTTTTCCCCATTAGCTACTTCCAGAAGTTCATTAATTGATGCAGATTGATCTGTATGTCTTATATGACCAAAATGAGTGCATGAGTGCAAACTAGGGCTGCATCTACAGAATAAGAGGGGTACACTGATGTGCATCCACCTTACTACCCACATTGGGAACTAGCTTAACAAAGGTAGGACATAATTAAGAAGCTTATGACTCTTACCTCTCCATTGCAAAAACAGTATATGATGGCAACAAAAAATCCCTATAATGAAGAAGAAATAACAAATTAATGTTAATTTTGCTACATTTGGGTAGCTGTACCCTTATGAATTTGCCTAGCATCCCTCTGTTCCTCTGAAATCAATGATGTTCACAACTTTCTGTATATAGTATGGGTAGGAAACCTTGCATTGTTCAGTAGTGCATGAGAGACATACAGCATAGCCATTTTTCTGCAGACTACTGACAAAGCACATACACTGCATAAACCCTCTGGGCCATTCTAACCTCCCTCTGTGCTGGTCATTTGCAAAGGTTTTGAGGCAGTGGGAAAGTGGTAAGGTCTCCCTCACTGGAGGTGTGCATGAGCATTTTGGATACACATTTCGAGTGTTTCTCATGTAGCTGGTCCTGCTGCAGGGCAGGAGATGGCCCTGATGGGGCCACTTCCAGCCTTGGCTGCAAGTGCATAGAGCCAAACTGGCCGAGTGGAACCAGCAAAAAAATTCAGAAGTGAGAAAACCATCAAAATTTTTTTGTTAGCCAACAATTTACCCAGATCTTGGTGAGGTCAGTGACTATTTTATCCCATCTTCACCCAGCAGGAATTGTGGAAGTGCATGAATGCAAGCTTTGTCCCCTTCTCCTTTACAGTTTCTCTATACTTTCATCTGGCCAGACCCACTGTTTACCTATATTATTCACACCAGTTGACCATGATGATAGGTAGTAGAACGTAAGCTAAATGTTAATCTCTCAGGGAAAGGCGTACAGTGACTATGCAACACAACTCTGCTTGCAGAGAGTTGCATATTCCTGCTGCTGTTGTGCCTCATATAGGACCAGTCCTGTAAATGAACTTGCATATTGCTCAAATCTAGAACTGAGGAATCAATTCACAGGACTGAAAGACAGCTTGGGACAAGTAAATTGGAACAAATTTGAAACAACATGTCTCTGGATCTCTACCAGTTTATGTCTAGTCTGGAGCTACATGGATATTGTGGGGCAAGTTATCTTTCAACAGCAACACACTAACCCTTTTCACGCTCTGTTTTGCAAATATAAAACATACCTGCTGCTAAAATATTGTCAAATGATCTTGTGAATGAAATTTGGCATACTGTAAACATAACCCTGTTTCCAAAGAGAACATTCTGCACTCTCGTTTCCCTCTACTCTGTGTTGAATTTCTCATAGTTTGTGTCCATAGTTTAACAGTTACAACGCAGTTAACAGTTACCTGGAAAGAGTTGAACAGCATTTCATAGTGCATTTGAACTTGCCAAAGAATCCCTGACACATCTGTGTATGGCATAGCCATGAAAACAATATAGTGAACGCCAAACAGAGGCATAAGGACAAGGGTAGATTTCAGCAGCTTCCTGTAGCAACAAGGAAAGAGAAAGACACAGAGCAAGTCAGTGGGTGGAATTAAACTCCCATCTAGGCCAGTCCACCTCATACCTTGGGTGTCTGTCATACATAATTTCATCCTGGCTTATCATGTGCCCTTGGCTAGTCCTGTGTACCTTACATTTACAACAGCATTGTGTCCACCTCCAGTTTTAAGATGTTTCTTCTCTTATGATGTGTGATACAACCCCGTCTGTCCTCCAGCATGTCTCAATGTGCTGATCAAACCCTCTACACACTATATCCCCATGAGATGCTGATGTAGGTACTAGAGATGAAGGTACCAAGGCTTCTTTGTCAGTCTCAGACCATCCACTATTTTGGGTCAGGAACATGGAAAGAAGGTGGAGGGGTGACCTGGACCTAGACCACCAACCCTAGCTGGACCTGTTTGGGCAGGAGGGTTGGACAAGATGATCTCCAGGGAGCCCTGTTAACTTCAGCCTTTCTGTAATTCCGTAATTTTATCTGCTTATTGAAGCAAGACATAAAGGTCCACCCTGGGTTAGTGCCTTCTGTGCAAAGGTAGGGAGGGAAGTGCACCTAGGCACAGAATCACACTAGATACCGAGAGGATGGTGGTGTACGGGGTAAGGAGGAGATCATCCTCTTAGGATGCACTATGGACTGCAGCATCCCAGAGAGGTGGTGGAGGCCCTGTTCCTGGGGTCATTCAAGGTCAGGCTGGACGGGGCTCTGAGCACCTGATGGAGCTGTGGGTGTGCCTGTTCAATGCAGGGGAGCTGGACCAGATGGCCTTGAAGGGTCCCTTCCAACTCAATGATTCTATGAGTCTATGATCCCCTGGAAAGGCCCTGTTTGAAGGAGAAGTTCCATCTCAACACGAGACCTATAGCAAGGGGTAGGAATGAGCTGCAGTGAAGCCCTGAGTACTTGGCCAGTTTTGCTCCTGAGGGAACCAGCCTTGCCTGGAAGTGATGCTAATTGAAGGATTAAGCCTGCTGCCAAGAGTTACAGCAAGTCACCGAGTGCAGGCAATTATTGAGAGGGGCAGACATTGCTACCAGAAAGCCCTGGTACCATCTCTGTCCAGCAACTGGAAACCGCCGAGGGAATGTAAAACATTAAGGAGCAGGCCTCATCCAAACCATAATTAATAGCAAGCTTCAGCCAAGGATAAATAAATAAATAGATAAATCAGAGCTCTGACAGGGCAGCAAAGGAAAATGGAGAGATATTTTCCAGCCAAATCTCATTCCTGCTTCAAATGAAACATCTTGTGTTTGGAGAGTGAGATGGCAGCAATGAGCTCATGGTTTGCAGCCCGAATCACTCTGTTCTTCCCCCTCGATGTGTGTCCTGCTGGTCTGTCCGCTCAAGAGATGATGAAAAGCCTTGGGAGCTCTCAAGCAGCTGAGGTGGCTCAGCAATCTGCTTTTTCTGTCCTGTTTTGACTATGCTACAAATATCCTAAATTATCAAGAGAATAGAGCTGGCAGGACAAAGGAAAACAAAACGAATGAGGAAACGCCAGATTTCCAGCAAAGTTTCAGGAAGCACCCAGTGAAGGGCAGGTTTAACAAACAGACCATGTTTTACAAAGCACAGGAGGGAAATAAGCAAAAATAAATAAAACGGTGCAAGTTTTAGGGGCATCAACAGCATAAACAATGCTTTTATTTTTCCACTCTTGGTTCCAGGCCAACACATTCACTTCCTAACTGTCTGGAGGGACTGAACTCCTCTCTGTACTACAAGGCAAGTCCCGTAGGTTGGACTGGAGATGTTTAGGGGAGGTTTAAATGGCTTCTGATTCATTCTGCATTACACAGAAGATGACATTCTTCTCACCTTGTTTTGGGTGTCTACAGTGTCTTCAGCTGAACCAACCACCCTGGGCTCCCTCTGTAGTCAAGAGAGGAAGCAGGGACTTTGACCCAAACATGAGGAAGGTATGTGACTCACCTGTACTGTTGTCGTGAGTCACACCTCCCTGCATTTGTTTCCCGTAGTTTGGTTGCTAGGACTCTGATAATATTGATAAAAAGAATAAAATTTACCTGGAAGAGGAAGAGAAAGAAACAACAACAAAGATTAGAAGAGATTCAGTCAGTGCTCATGCTGTCCATTCAGTGTCTCCCCCAAATGAGTCAAAGGGCTGTGGCATGCAATGACCTTGTGATTGCGCTGTGAACTGGAAGATCTTCTCCTGTGCAGGAGATGAGCTCCCCAAGAAAGACCCAGCAGTTGGTGGGTGGGATAACTTCAGCTATGTTTAATCCAAAGGGTTGCAAGGCAGAGCAATGGCCTTCTCCATGAACGTGTAGGCATCCCAAATGAAAACACTGACATTTGAACTATCCAGCCTGGGCTGCCTTTTGCATGAAGCTAGCTTACAACTCTGTATGGGCCGTTTTTACGGCCTTGTGAACTTTGCAGTCTGAGTTTGGTGTCCAGGGAGAAGAGTGAAATTCAGTTACACTTGTCCCTTGCAGTCAACCCAAGACTAAGGTTGCCTTAGGCTGAGAGAAGCATTAGAAAGATGTTTTTCTATGTTTCCATGCACTAAAAATAAAGAAGATCGAGGAAACTGCATCATGTAGAAGACATAGAGTAGGCATAATTAGGTATGATATATCAAGAACATGGAAGGGCAATAAAACTCTCTGGAGGAGTGTTTAGCGTGGACTGGATAAGGACAGTAGGGACAGCAAAAATAGGCAGAAAAAAATATGTTTTCTAGCACATCTCTGCTCAGATGCTGAACCAGGCTAACCCAGTCCACGCTCATGGTGAGCAGAGCAGCAAAAGGTAACATCTCATGGTTGTGCTGATGCTTATGAGAGGTGAAAAACAGGGAGATTTTGGAGGGATTCCTGGCTTTCTGGATGTCCTTGGAGTTTGGTTTCACTGGGGCCAGGATTGTTGCCCCAGACACAATTGTTCTTGGAGACATGGTGTGGCCACATGCAGAGCCATTTGTTTAAGCACCTATATGGCTGCATATTGCTGGGCTAATGCCGATGCCTATGGGCTTCTCTGGAGGTTCACAGCAATCAGTCGACTTCTCAGATAACAGTACAGCAGCATTTCAAGGAAACAAATTACCATGCCACACACAGGTTCATAGTTTTACACCAGAAGGGATTATTATGGACCTCTAGTTTGATCTCCTGCAAAATACAGCCCATAAGACCTCCTTGTATTCATTTTGGTTTGAGCTACGGGAGATCTGGGCTTCAGTGTTTCCATGACGGAGATCCTACCACAACCATGGGAAGTAGTTCCAATGGTTAATTATCCTCGCTGTTAAAACAAGTAGTTCCCTGAACAGCTGAATGAGCACGGCCTGGTTTGCTATGGCTTTGTCTTCTGTGGTTGGATTCTTTCTCCTTTAACGAGGTGCAAGTTCATTTCAAACAGCTCTCCTCTGTGTTAAAAAGGAGTAAGGTCACATTACGCCCTTTTCCTTGAAGGGGCATTAGTAGAATTTCTCTCCTGTATCTGTTTGACTATTTTCATGAGGTTTGTGGGAATTTATCATCTACGCAACTCCAGTTGGTTAGAATTTATGGTCTGAAAGAAAGGTTTTGAGAGCAGGATGGATAGTCCATAGGCAGAGAAGCACACAGCGTACAGGCAAGTATAATTCATACAAGCAAGTATAATATTTCATTGGAAACCAATGTTAAAAAAAAAGAAAAAAGGAAAAAAAAAAAACAAGCTTTATTTCTTGCATGAGTTTTTCTAGCTTCAAACACTTGTCAGTGGGATCTTGCTCTAAATTTGTTTACTAAACTGGAGATAATCAAAGTTATCATAGTCAGGAGGAAAACTCCCGTGACTTTTCCTCAAATGTGGGCTAAATTTTAAAAGAAATCCAGACAAACTAATAACATCAAAGTTAGCAACAGAGTGAAGGGATTTCAAGCCCCTCAGCCTTTAAATTCTTTGCAAGTACATCCAGAAAATGCATAACTTAGTCCAGCAACATATGACTAGTCAGTGTGGGAATTGAAAAAGCAGCCAAATGAACAATATGAACCCACAGAAATTAAACAGAAACAACCCACAGAATATTTTTGCATGATAAACAGCTGAATTTGCATATAGCCAGGGTACAAGCACAGCAGAGCCTCATGGAGGAACATTATATTTACAAGAACGAGCCTCAATCGAGCTCTTTCTCCTCTGCTAATTGGGCTTCAAATGAAATGCAATGAGGTTGCTGGCATTCACCTAGTTGAACTATCTGAACTTCTCCATCCTACTATTTCATCTCCACTGACCACGATGTGGTCTTGGTGACTCGTTTCTTCCAAGGTGCAGAAGTGATTGCTAGAGCCAGGTGGAGAATTTCTACCAAAAGGAAATTCTGAAGAAGAAAAAATCCCCCTCAAGTCCAAAGCAGCTCACCTAATCACACACACGATCCTATTCTGAAACTGTCTTGCTGTTTATATGCAGATGGGCTGATTTTCTTCTCACCCACACTGATCATATTCCAAGGCCTCCTGATTCGTGAGCCAGAGCAAAGTACACAGAGTTTGAGGCAAAACTCACTGAAAACTATGGAGAGATTCTTATTGACTCCGTTCAGCTACCCTTGGTTGTATGTCATGGGGAGTTAGGACACAAGATTGTGGGAAAGCTGTTTTTCTTGCACTTATATAACTATCAGAAGATGGAGGAATAGAAGACCACAGAGAAAGACAGACAGAAGGAAGAGGGTAATGCCTGAAAACTGAAAGCAGGTTCTCAAGCTAGTTAAGAGTCTATTCAAACACATAACGACCCACTAACTTCCCCTCATTCAGGTTGTCACAGTGCTTCCCACTGTAGGTGCCTGGTGAGAGTGTATGAAGAGGGTAATCAGAGCAGGGTAGATTGGCCCACTCTATGCAATGTGCACATATCACCCAAATACAGTCAATGCCTCCCAGCTGTTGCGACCAGCCAGTACTCACCACAATAGCTGCCAGGATGGGCACCTGAATGATCCATTTTAAATTGCCAGCACTCAAGTCCCAACACCTGAGAAGAGATTGACATCCCATCAGGAAACCATTGGCTACAAAGACCAACAGATTTGGTGTCTCCTTGGGTAAATTCTCTCTGGAAGGACGGGGTTTCTCTAAGGCCTGTTGGGTTTGAGAAGCCTACCTGTAACCCTTCAAAGTAGCCCCTTTTCTGCTGTAATACCATTCAGAACTGAAACCCCTGTTAAGTGCATTTAAAGCTGTACTCTCTAGATGGTGGAACAGCTCTTTCTATAGACATCAAGACTGGCCCGCTCTGGGCAGGAATCCACCCTTTCCCACTTCTTCACTTTTCTAAGAGAAAAACATGCACTAATTTTTAATTTTATTTATTTATTTTTTTTTTGTGAAAACAAAAGAGGCTACAATGGGCTTTGCACAGGCTGGAATGGCCTAATACCACCCTTTGGAAAAAGCCTGCACAGCTTTCCTTGGGGATCAGTCCTGCCAAATACATGGTGATATGGATAATTCTGTTTTTTTTGCATTCAGATTCTGTGTATCTCCTTCAACCTTGCTCTCAGAGGGAGACCCTTCACCCTATACAAGAGCCTTTATCTTCTCTTCATCTCTAGCCCTTATCCAAGTGAAGACTGAAAGGGCAAGCTGTTGGTGGCATGGACATTCACCTATGGTCTTCCATCTGCTGACGAGGGGCTGGACACTATTTCCTCCCAGGTGTTTCCAGCAGCCATGGAATAAGGTCACTCGGTGTTAATTACACTGTTTGAATTCTCTCCAACCACAGGGAGAGGAGTGCCACAGGACTTTCTTTATCTGAGCCAGACAGCCCCCAGATGGCAGCTGCAGTTTTCATTTCATGGGCCAAACTCTGCCCAGGCACCTATTCAAGGAAAGTGAGAGACAGGGGCAGAGAAACCACCGGTGCTGGCTGAAAGGTTGTACGAGGACGGGACTGTGCCAATGCAGATGCGTCATACTTCAGTAGCTGTGCTACCAGGTCTTTCCAAGCCTGCAGCTTTGCTTTTTCCCCTTTGCAAAGCAGTTTCTTCCTAGGCAAAGACATTTGAAAAGTTGTCTGTGGTCCCCTCAAATTTTGATGGCACGTTGGGTGTAGATGAAACCTGTTGTGTGGTCAGCCCTGGGCTGTGTGGTACTGGGGGCAAAGGTGGTTACAGCCTTGAGGACTGGATGCTATGGGTGCTTTCTTCATCTTAATGGAAGAATATGGGGCCTTGAGGTGTTTGTGTAGGATCTAAGAAACAGCTGATCTAGTGTCTTTTTTTTCTGACAGTAGCCAGAAGTTGATATTTTAGGATAATTGGGCTAGAGGGTAATCATATTATTCCAGAATATTCCAGTTCAGGATGACTTCCTGAACCAGTACATTATCGAGTGTTTAATACATCTGGAGGAATTTATCTTCCACGAGTTTTTACAAATGCTTCTTAATCCTAAGGCCATGCTGGCATCCACATCTCCTGCAGCAAGGAGTTACAGCTTCACCTCCTCTGGCTGTGCTGAACCTCCTACCTCCCAGCTTCGTGCAATGATTTCCAGTTCCTCTATTGGAAGGAGAAGTGAATGACTCAACTCTACCGTGCTCTGCAGGTCATTCATTCACTATTCAGGCCATTCCTGTCCCTGCTTAGCTGTGAAACAGTTTCCTTCAGCCCCATGGATAACAGCTGCAGGTGTTCACATTCATTCAATTCTGTAAAATTCTGTGACGCCAGGAAAGTTGCACCCATGTTAACCATATCACTTTGCTAACTCAACAGTTTGCTAACTTTATAGCAGGAATTGATTCTGGCTTTGCCTGGTTCTTTTTTTTTTCCTTTTGATTCACCCTCAAAGTCACCTTTGCCAAAAACCCCACAAAGGCATCACACAGGAAAGGGAGATAAGAAAATCCAACCAGACTTACTCTGTGTCGGCTAGAGTGGCTCTCACGCTGGCCCACGCTGTAACAAATACAGCAGGGAGTCCTGCAAAGAAACACAGATCAATGGGGTCAGATGGGAGCTGAGGTCTCTATTAGCACTAGCTCAAGTAGAGAGGGATAGGGGACAGTGGAAGAAGGAGTTTTTAAATGTTCAAGCATAATCTGGACAAGGAATGCATGATCTCTGTCACTCAGTGTGGCACTGAGTGACATGGTTAGTGGGCACAGTGGAAGCAGGTTGATGGTTGGACTAGATGGTCTTAGTGGTCTTTTCCAACATTAATGATTCTGTGTTTCTATGATTCCATGATCTTGGTCTTCTAGTTCTTCTGTACTCCAGGCGTTATAATGGTAAACCAACCACAGGAAGGGAGCATCTTATGGAGGCCAAATTGCATGGTCTGGACATGTCCACCCTACTGAAGTCTCCTGGCTCTCGAAACTGAGCTGCTTGCTTTCCCAAGCTGCCAACCAAGAGTGGTCTTGTCTTAAGCAACTTTCTGGTTCATGTCTAGAGATGCCCATCTGGTCCAGGCCTGAGGACAGCCATGAACTTGTCAGGACAAATCACCAATTCCTGTGCCTGTTTTCTGGCATTGCCTTATGGAGACACAGTCTGCAGGACCTGAACATGTGTGACTGTTCTAGCCAGCTGATTCAGTTTGAAGCAGAGATGGGTTTTATACAACGCATCTTTCCAAATATGTTTTTTCCTTTGCTCTGACTTCAGGGGAAGGTGGGTCTGGAATCAAGCTTGAAATGTATCACACCAAAAATGACTTTGCTGACACCAAAATGTTGCATTGAATCCTGAACACCTTCATGGCAGCAGCAAAGCAAGGTTTGGGCATGCCTTTGGCATCTTCCCCTGTTCATACCTCCCAACCATCCCAGAAAACCCTCTTCAAGGCTCAAGCCATCCCTTCTGGGGGCGAGGAGCAGAGCTGAACAGGAGTGAGCTGTGCGGTACCACTTGGCCTCAAGGCTAAAAGACAAATCTTGGTCCATCTGATTTAAAGGAATGGTTGTGGCATTTAGAGCAAACTCACCTGTGAACCACTGTGAAAACTGCACTGCTCTCTGCTCCATGGATATAATAAATAATTTTCAGTGGTCATCAAGACAGTGCCTGACTGATATACTGACCAGAACAGTAAGAAGTAGTCATAAGCTGAAGGAGGAAATTTTGGAGGTGATTTCTTTATTTTTATTTTGTTTTGAATGAAATGTCAAGGGCCCTTTCATAGGTCCTGACTCCCTTCACATTTTCTTTGCTCGATTTTGATTTTTACTGGCCTGGATGGTTTAAAGACTCCGCTAAGCATGAGGAACATGCTGTATGAAGCAGACAGATGCTGGAATTCAGAGTAATACTTGCAAAATACTCTAGCCCAAGGTTAACTCCCAAAGGAACCATCCTCATTTCAGCAGTTACCCTGGGCATCATCTTTTCCCTGCAAAAAGTAAAAGAATCACCAATATCCAAATGCAATCTTCTATTTATTTTTTTAGGGTCCAGTTCTGCTTTATTTGCACAACTGAGTCCCCTACTGGCTTCCCTTAAAAGGCAGGATCAAATCCACAGTAGCTTCCACAAATTCCAGAAGAATAACCCCTTTCAGGTGGAAAAAAAAAAAATTAAAAAGTAAATAAAGGCGACATTTATCACCGATGACTGTAAATATGCTGTTCACAGTCTAAGCTCATTGGGGCTCGGCGTGCATAGGCACACGCTTAACTTTCAGCATGCACTTAAGTCTCATTAGAGTGCTTAAAGGCTTTCCTGACCACGGACGCTTTCCTGAGCTGGGGTGTGGGGCAGGGACGCCTGTCTCATACACACGTGGACAACGGGGCCGTTATCTTGGTTGGAACCTTTAAATGCTACGGTAATATAAGAAAGCATAAATAATTAAACACAGAGCCTCACACAGGTCCAGCGCAGCAGCACTGCCTACAAAGATACATTTATAAGGAATGCACCCTGCTCTACAATCCCCTGCGATGGAAAGAAAATACTTAACCTATTGCAATGGGAACCCGTGAGCGTGCTGAAGCGGAGGGCTTGGGGAAGGTGATGATTTATTGTAACAAGCACCATCTATTTCCTCCTCACTGTTTAGAACCCATCTATGAAAAATACGTGCGTGCACCAAGCTCCTGGCTGAGCTACCAAAGGCTTGGATGTCTGTGACTTTGCTGATAGCATTGGTGATATCCTCATTTCCATCAGCTGTCTGTGCTCAGAGGTTTCCCTGCCTGTGAGATTGCAATGTTCACCCGTTGCGGTGATGCTCTAAATTTGAAAGATGGATTGTTTCAGAGATTGGATGCATTGGACACATACTTGTTCCTCCCCAGTCTGTCCTGTACTTCAGAAAGGACACTGTTCCCATTCCCACTAATCCTGTGTTGTGTTCCAGGTTCCTAGCAGCAAGAAAACATACAGAGAAGGTAATTATATCTAAAAATCCCTACATGTGCATTTATTGTGTGCTGCCACCTCACTCTGCTCAGGCAAGCTTAGGGAAAGGATCCTTGACATTTTCTGCAAAAGACACAGGATGAACTCCAGGCACCAGTTTTATTGCTGTGTTTACCTTTGTGCATCTCAAATGAGATTCTTTACTTCATTGTGATCATAAACATTCTTAAATTTAGAGAAAGAGGAATGAGTCCTCCCTCTCCCTTTCCTCTACCCTGTTTTTAGATGGTGTTTTTAGTGGTTGAGTTACCATCCCTGAAGGAGTTCCAGAACTGTGGAGATGTGGCACGGAGGGACATGGTCAGTGGGCATGGTGGGATGGGTTGGGCTGCACTTGGTGATCTCAGTGGTCTTTCCCAGCCTTAGTGATTCTGTGTTTCTATGGTTCTAGATTCTCTCCACATCAACACAGCATGTGGATTTTGGACCACCAGGTGATTTCTAGTGTTCAGCTGCTTTTTCCCACTCTGGTAATCCAGACCATCGGCTGGCAGAGTCAGAAGGCTCAGCTTTCCCTCCAGAATCTCTCTTACTTTCAGAGGGGGATCACTAACTCCTAGGTGTCTCCATGTGAGAGCAATACCCTGGGATGGACCAACCCTGCTGCTGAGCACTCGCAGCACCCATAGACAGAAGAACTGTTAACCGGAACGCCAGGACTGAGCACACCTCCAAGTCAGACATCTAAATGTACCCTCAAGCAGGCAAGTGCCCGTGAGGATACAGCTCTGCAAGAAAGAAAGCCATTTGTGATTAAATGCATCTGACCAACCCTCCAAGGGAAGGATAGCATGTCTCCCAAAAGCCCATGACCTCCTGAATGGCTGTGTGAGCAGACAGATGCAGGAGCACATGGGTGCATGTGCATCTTCTCCATGCCTACAAATACCACGTGTACAACCAGGTGGCGATGCCGTGAGTGACTTCTACAGAATCCACATTGTATGCGCTGTGCATTTCCAGTCAACACACACAGTGTGTACAATGCAGGTGCTATATAGTCAGGTATGGAACAGGCTGCCC
>NC_034410.1:2809092-2826564 GCF_002078875.1 Numida meleagris | reverse complement strand
GGTTGGGGTTGGACTTGGTAATCTTAGAGGTCTTTTCCAACCTTAACAATTCTGTTATTCTATGGTCATGAGTTTTTGGACCAGAGTACCTCTAAGAACAGCCCATGGATCTGTTGGTCTTGTTCAGGTCTCCCTGCAACACTCACTTGCACTGTAGCTGAAAGCCAATGCCGTCCAGCCGGAGGAATTAACGTGGTGTGAAGGAAAAATGCCAGCGGAGTCAGCTTGGGCTTTCTGGCTATTGGTCATGCTTCTTAGACTTCCTTCATAAAACAGCTGCATGGAACTTGAAGACTGCTGGGGAATTTATTGTTGCCCATAATACCATTATTTATTTATTTTTGTTGGGTGCTGGCAAGAAACACATTCCTTTCTGCCATTGGTGCCTCCTTTGCAACTGCACGAAGGGAGCCGTGCTCCTTTGTGCCAGCGAGGATGTGAACTGAAAAGACCCTACTAAAGCCTTTGGGTCTGGCATCACAGACCAACTATACGTTCTGGTTTCCGCTGTAGACTGGAAATAAGCTGTTGTAGGGCAATCTTTTCATCCCCTCACCTTGGAAATTTCCAAGCAGGATAAATCCTCCCTTGTTTATTGTTGCACAAGCAAATAAAATAAAATAAAAATAAAATCCCAGTTTTGGGGCAAATGTCTTTTCTATACCTATGTGGAATGTCATAATTATTTATCGCTGATTCCTTGTCCTTCACTGCTGTGGTATGGGCAGGATCCAGTGCCCGCTGCAGGGAACTGGAGTTTTTCCACTGACTCCAGTGGCTCTTGGATTGGGTTGCCCTTTCCAGTGCCCAAAAGCTATCAAAGCAATACGTCTGTGCGGGTGTGTGTGTGTACATTATCATGCTAATCAAAACAAAGCAAAAACAAATGCAACGGGAGGGATCCTATGTTCTCATTCCAGAGGAATTTAAATGAAGCAACCTCAACCTTTTGGAAGCACACAGATGATTGGTGTTGTGACAGGTGTGACTTCAGCTTTGTGGTCGCTCTGATAAAATGATTATACTCTGGCAGTGGCTGGAAGAATTAATGAGAGGAACCCATGCCTGTTAGGCTGTTTTCCTTTGGCTGCGTTATGAGCAGCATCAAGTTGGTTTTTCTTGTTAAACATATGGCATTATTTTTCAGCTGCTTCCCTGTCTTCCAGAATTTGCTCTGGGGAATTGCTTCTCCAAGTCTTCTCTGTACTGCGCAGCGATGTTTTCTGAGAAGTGATTTTTATGTAGCTTGAAGGTTTGGAAGAGGATGCGGGGTTTTGTTTGTTTGTTTGTTTTGTCTTAAAAAAGAGTATTCTCTGTCTCAGAGCAGATGAGGTAAGAAATGCCCTGTCTCCCAAATCTCTCTATTTATTAACTTCCCCACCAGCCTACAGACTGGATAGGACTCAGCTTTGTCCAAGAGATGGATGCCCACTCTGGACTGACATTATGCCTCCCATCTTTATTATGAGGCAGCACTGGTCGTTTCTGGCCTACAAATAAGAGGTTAGCAAGGAGCTTTTGGGGAAGGAGAAAGGCTGGTGAATCACTTGCATGTTCATAGAATCGTTTGAGTTGGAAGGGACCTTTAAAGGTTATCTAGTCCAACTCACAAAGCAAAAAAGTGCCATTCTCCCTAAACTCAGATTTGCACCACCATCTGGCTTGCTTGGAGCTTCGCTGTTATATATGGTGCCAAAACGAAATAGCATCCTGCCTTTCATTTCCTGGAGCCCTTTCTAATATTTCTCCATGTAATATACCTACCATTTCTTCCTACGTTCTCAGGCTGTGGATACCTATGCCTCGGTTTGCCCACATTTTTAGGTATGCCACAGTTCATTCAGCACTCAAAAGTTTGGATTTTCTTCTGGAAGAAGTCATGCCCTGGCATGGGCATGGTGTAGCACACACACTTCTCTTGTCCTAGAATGTAGTCAGGATGTGGCCAGGCGCATTTTGGAGCCTGAAGTTGGGAAGTAGCCCTGGGCCATTTAGTTTAGAGGTAACTATGGGTATCTCTGAGGAGGTTTTTCCTGCCGTAAGCTCCATGGTAGACTCACACCCCATCATTTGTAGCTATGTCCATCAGGATCATCTAATATGTTTCCTGTTCTCCCTTCCAGCCCACATGCTTCAGAAAATGGTGGGCAGTGTTTTTATTGTCCTCAGCCTACCCACACCTCGTAACTCTTTGCAAGCTAAAGCTTATGCCAGAAGTGAACAAAAAGCACATTTTCATCTGAAATGCCTGTGCCCCACAATGCCTTCCACTAACGAGCACCCCCCCTGCACCCACATCCCACCCCTTTCTCCTTACTCCATGAAAAGACGCCTGGGTTGAAAGAAAAAAGGAAAAAAAGGGTTTCCCCACAAATTGCAGGCTTCCACTGGTGTTCCAGCATACGCAAATCCTCAGGAGCTTTTTACAGCCTCTGAGATCAGAGGTAGGAAACTGGAGCTGGGCTCTGCTGCTGGGAGCAGATGCTCACAGCTTCATGCAACTTTCCAGCCTCTCCAGCTCAATGCTGTTTTCTCAGCGGGAGGCACTTGGCAGAGCCTGGGATAACTCAGGGAGTGCACTAAAAGCAGCTCACATGCATACATTTGTTGCCCTGGAAAGACAGTAAGATGCCTCCAAGACCTGAGTGATCCTTCCAGAGATTGTGGAAGTACCACTGTGTGAATACCACAATTTAGAAGTGATAAAAGACTCATGACAGAGCTCACATGCCCTTGCAAGAGCCACCATCTCTACTTACCCCAGCCAAATAACGTGAATCCCCAAAGATACTTCTTCTCTGAGAAAAATGCCATGAAGATGAGGCTGTGGAGATAGAGCCCTTCCACCAGAATCCAGTAGTAATTGGTTGCCAGGAAGTAGAGGAAGAAGGTAACCGCTACTTTACAACCCACCTGCAACGACCACAGAAAGATGGGGTTATGCTAGAGACATGGTGTGAAATTCTGGTTCTACATAGATCCATATTTGTCAAGATGGGCTGAGAAGCAAGGAGAAAGGAAGAAATAAATCAGAACATTCTCTAGCAGAGTTTTTACTAGGGGGTAGGGCATAAGCGCAGGAAGAGATGAACAACTGAGAAGAAAGTTTCTCTTCAGCCTGACACCATGTCCTCAATATGCAGTCCTCAAGAAGCATCTAGATGGCACTCTCAGACGTATGGTCTGATTTTTGGGTAGTCCTGTGTGTAGCCAGGAACTGGACTCAATGATCCTCATGCATCCCTTCCAACTTGGGATATTCAATGATTCTATGATTCTAGGTCAGCAGGGAGGTGTAGAAGGGCTGGGATACATGCGGGTGGATAGTGAACTGACACTCTTCCCCAAACCCAGAGATTAGAGGCTCACCCACTTCCTAAAATTTCTATGCTTTATCCTTTTCCTATGACTCTTGGCCAGGTTAACGAAAGGACTGTGGCCAAGTCACCTTGGGCTGGGTGAGCTGGTGCAAGTCACCACACCTGGGCCCACCATTACCTGGAAGTGTGACTCCCTCCAGAACCCATGGAGGGATTTCACCCCAAATATCAAGGCATTTTCTGCACAGATCTGAATTACAAGGTGGGAAACCTAGCAGGTCCCTGATTTTTAATGAGAATGTTAGCTGGCCTCTCACCTCACACTGAACTACAATCCTTTGCTTAAGTGAGAGGAAAACTCTGACTGCAATTCAATGCTCCCCTGCCCTTTTGGCAGTGGGGCAAAACTACCCTTGTTCCAACATTTCTCACTTCAATTAGAGAAAGTCTGCAAAGTGAGGATGCGGCATGTGGTTAACTGGTACAAAGGGACACATAACTCCTTCTCTTGCAAATGTGGGAAAAAGTGAGATGGAACAGAATGAAGATCAATTAAAAAAAAATTCCCATCGAGTCTTAACAATAACTTCTGTAGTCATTAAAAGTCATTATCTACCCACACACAGAGGGTGTCAGACAATAACTGCAAAGCTTCCACTCCTTTGGGAAGTTTCCCTTTGGAAATAAAATAAATGTATTGATTGTTGCCTTCATCACTTGTTTGCCTCTCAATTCACCAGAATGGAAAATGCTACTGAATTGCTAATATCCCTAATAACTATTCCAGCCCAAGGAGAAACAGAGAACAATGCAGAGAAATATTATACATTCTTTTCACAAAGAGAATGCATTGAAGTGCACTGAGCACTCTGACCAGAGAGTGGTCAAACTAATGAAATGGATTTCTGAAGTGAGAAGAAAACACGCTACAAATTTCCATTTCAGGGGACTCGTGCGCACGCTAGCAAACATTGCAGGTGCTGACTTTGTCATGATCTCTTCAGGTTATCAGCAAGATAACCTGAAGCAATTTGGAGGGAGGCCCCAAAGCTGAGCACAACTGGCCATGTGAGTGTCAAGGGCTCTTTGTCACAGAAGCTTATCTCAGTTGGCTGTTTCCAGAATGAGGTGTGCATCCTAACATGGAGTCAACAGGCACAGCTCCCTGGAGGGGCCTGTGGCATGACAGCTGTCTTTGGAGAAGCAGTCAGTGCCGACTGCCATGGAACAACTGCTGTGATTACTGCCACTGAACAAACACCAGACAATAGGGCTGTTTGTAGCCAGGTCTCTGGTAGCAGCATGGGCTGTGAAACACACTTACGAAGCCAAATGGATACACAGGATAAAAACTAGTGTTGTGAGCAGCGATGTCCCATTGATGGAGATGCTCTCCTAGTGTGTTTGAGCTAGCTCCAATTTCTTTTTAATTATTTTTGTGCATTGAAGTTAACATTTGATGTTAATAAAAATCTCCCCCGTCTCTGTAGCATCCAGCAGTTTGTGGATAGCAAGGATCAGTCATGGGAGATCTATGGTGAGACCAGAGACGAGGGGAGCAGGCAGCTTCAGCAGGTGGGGACAGTGCTGAAATCTGAGGACAGGCTTCATCCCAACAACCACATGGACAATGCAGATGTCTCCATCTGAGCCTTCTGTACAGGAAAGATACACAAGTACTTCCAGAGTCAAGTTCACCTGACCTCACTTAAATTTTTACTATGGGATGTGATGAATCGTGCTCTTTATTGTTTGTGTTGATATGATTTCCTTTGACCACAGAGGGAACCTGAGGTGACAAGAGTGAATGAAGATGTGTCATTTGCAGACGACTGCTTTTATGCAGATGAATCCTAACCTTTCTCTTGAGATCGTGGGCAAACCCTCCACTGACTCTTCTAAAAATTCTTTTATCGGAGATGGAAGGGATAAGTAGTAACAGGATCAACCAGTTGTGGTTAGATGGAGGTGACTGACTACTACTGACTTTCTTCCTCACAAGATATCTCCACTCCAGCCCTGGAATTAGGGTCAAAAGTCTTCCAAGGCACCCAGAATCATAGAATAATTCGTGTTGGAAGGGACCCTTAAAGGCTGTCTGGTCCAGTTCCCCTGCAGTGCACAGGGACATCTACAGCTCCATCAGGTGCTCAAAGCCCCTTCCAGCCTGACCTTGGGTGTCTCCAGGGACAGGGCATCCACCGTCTCTCTGGGCAACCTGTGCTATGCCCTGGGTGTTAGTTTGATGGTACAGATGTTACAGCACATTACAGCACAGTATTGCCTCTATGGTTTGTACTCAGAGGAGCTCCAAGTGGAAAATGAGCCAAATACCCACTGCAGTAAAAATAAGTGATGGTCCCACACCTTGCTGAAAGGGGTGAGGCACTGGGCAGAAAGGACAGAGGTATGAGGCTGCTCTGGTGATACTCACAAACTGTGACTTATCTGCTGGAGGTGCTTCAGTAATGGATTTCAGGTCTTCCTCAGAGATCCTCTCCATCTCCTCCAAAGCTGACCCGGAGTACAAGACCGCATCCTTCACGAAGATGCTCACGGCTCTCAACATGAAGGAGACAAACAGGTGCATGTGGATGTAGTTTCTAGTGCAGTGCAAACGCCTGGCATGGAGGAAAGAGAAGAGTTGGAGTAGATTAGCCTATGTGTTGGACAGATTGAGGATCACCTCTGCTTCTTGAGAGCCCCATACCACTGACTTTGCATTAGGACACCACGGTACCTATACTCATCTCATAGAATCATACAATGGTTGGTTTGGAAGGGACGTTAAAGCCCATCCAGTTCCATCCCCCTGCTATGGGCTGGTTGCTCCCCACCAGATCAGGCTGCCCAGGGCCCCATCCAAACCAGCCATGCACACCTCCAGGGATGGGGCAAAGCTCTTGTTTCTCACTAGGAACTTTTGGCAAGAAACAAAGATGCATTTTGCTTGTATTGGGCCCAGGTGGTGAGGATGCATGCAGTAGGCTGCGTGCTGTGAGTCTACAGCTAGAGGATGCAGTGAGCCAACATCAGTTGTGTAGTGTGCAGGGCATGAGCATCCTTGTGTGCAGCGTGTGCACAGTGTTCCAGTGCATGTGCCATAAGTGTGCATCAGACACGTAGCTGTTTTCCCAGATGTACAGGCAGCAGGCAGGATACGTGCACAGCTCTCACTGATACTAAAGCATGTATCTCTGTCCCTCTCACAGGAGGCTCCTCCAAGAACTCCACTCCTCTCATAGAGTTAAATCTGCACATAAAGACTCCACACTTACCTATCTGCATTTTGTGTGGAGGAAATGGGCTACAAATACTACAGAGCTTGTGGACAATAAAAACCTTGCAGACTTTCTTGTAGCGTGGACTGCTTTTTTTTTTTTGTGCCCATGCCAAATTCCATCCTGGGATTAGCATCTATGTTGTGCTGGGCTGTTTCCTCTGATTGCCATTGGAGACACTATCCACTGGTTGGACACGCTGAACAGTTTTGGGGCTCCACCCCAGCAATGGCTGCATTGCAGCTGCAGGTGAACAATCCCACAAATGCTGATTGTAAAGCGCTTTAAGATCCTTTTGGGGGAAAAGCTGGATGGTAAGAAGTGAATTGGACACAGATCCGTAAAGTGTGTTTTAGAAACAGTGATCTTGCCTTTAGGGAGAAGAGTGAGCACAAATCGGTGAATGGATTCATACCCTCTTAAATCCCCAGCTCTAACATCAGAAACACAAATATGATTGCACAAATAAAATACATGTTATTTTCTCTTTTGGGAGAGCTTGTCACAGTAATAACAGTTATCTCCTGTACTATTATAGTCCAAATTAAGCCAAGTGGAATTGTTGAGGTATAAATGCTGATGGGCTTTGCTCCCTGCATTTGAAATGTAGTCAGTGAAACTCTGGATTATATCTTAACTGGAATAAAGTCTGGTTTGGCCTCTGCTCTGATCCTTGGGGCAAAGATTCTCCACCTGTCTAGTTTGGGCTGGGAGGTGACAAAGTGATGCCTCTTGAAGCTAGGAGCACTCATGCATACATGGACATTAAATTTTTTATTTTTCTTGCCAGCGCTGTACAGAAAATGGAAAAAGAGAAAAAGTTGAGAGGGCAGGAGGTTGGTGGCCTTAGTGGGGTATGGCCGGGTTTTGGGATCATGCCTCCAGGAGGAGTCTGCAGCCCCCTCTACCTTGTGCATTTCACAGACTCAGGCATTGGGATGCTCTGCTATCCGAGCCAACCCTTCTAGTCTCCTTTTGCTCACTACAGAGAGGTCTGAGCATGCACAGAGCCAAAGGGCACACATTTTATACCTGGTGGTATGTCCCTGGGGTTTAGCCTATGCTCACACAATGTTAGCTGCCAGGTTCATCTGCCGACACCACGTGGCTGTTTGCTGCATGGAGAATTTCCCTTTGCAGCTGCTGTCTGGGTCCTGCTGTCTGCTATGAGAAGTGACTGCCAGCAGCCAAAGGGAGGAAAATGTGGGGCTTGTGGCACTGGGCTCTAGGGGTCAGGGCCCTGCTCATCGGATATGAGTGCCCAAAGGACAAATTTTTGCTGTGAACCATAGATTCACAGAATCATAGAATAGTTTGGGTTGGAAGGAACCTCAAAGATCATCCAGTTCCAACCTCCTGCTATAGGCAGGGTTGCCAGCCATTAAATCAGGCACCAGATCAGGTTGCCCAGGGCCCCATCCAGCCAGGGATGGGGCATCCAAAAGTCTCTGTTAGTGAGACTTTTCATCCCACCTCTAGTCATGATGACAGCAAAAATCATGCAAAAGCCAGCTTAATGGGCTGGATGGTGCAGGTTCAAAACAGTATGTAGGGACTTACATCCCCTGGACAGTGGAGAGGGCAGGCAGAAGAGCGAGTGGTCATTTCTAGCTCCCTAGGTACAGGAGCAGAATGGGGAGACTGGAGGACTGTCCAAGACTTTTATGTGGCCAGGATTCCCTTCAACTGGTCCCTCCTTTAATAATGTTTGGGTTCAGAGTGGCATTTCCCTTATGAAACCTTAGCCACCTAAAAATTACCCACCTAACTCTAGGGATATTTAGGAACAGAAAACTTCATGGTGTTCCAAGTGAGGCAAGTCTCTTCCTGGAGGTGTTTCCCTTTCCTTTTGTTATAAAGCTGATCTAGAAAAGTCCATTGCAGACAAGGGGAATAAGTTCAAATATCCCTCCCCTCATCCCCCAGAAGTTTGCCCTAAGTGGGACTAACACAGCCCAAAGCAGAGTTGCAACCCTTTGTGACTTGCTGAAGAAGCACATGCCATCCCAGTTTTATCCTTTAGGAAAGCCCAAGGCTTTTCTAGTCCAGCGACAACTCGCTTAGGTAAAAACAGAGCCGCCTACCTGAAGTATCCCAGGATAAGGACAGCAACTGTGAGGGATCCCAGAGAGATGGAGTATCCAACAGTATAAATCAAATAGAGGCGATCAAAGACCTCCTGCAGTACAAATGATGGAAAAAATAGCGTCACATTAGAACGCGTCCTCCTGTATGATAACACATCCACTGTAGCAGTACAGAGATTCAGGCTATTGTACCTGTTGGGGTGCAGATCTCTGGGCTTGGGAAACCTTGGGCAATCACACTTGATGTCATCTTTTGGACATTAGAGCAGCTTGGAAAGTGGAATTTCTCTTTCCTAATGGCTGGGAGGAGCTGTGATTTTTGCAATGGAATAGTGATGAAGGTGGGAGTTTTGCAGCATTTTCATCCCAAAGGAACCCAAAGCGCCTTACAAACTCTCAGCCAAATCCAGAGATCACTTGGCAATTTTTGCCCAGATAAAATGCCCACTGACCTAGGATTTTTTGCTGAAACAGCAAAATTTAGCTGTAGGGCTGTGCCATACTATTGCTGACTGACTGATGGCCAGGCTGGTGGAGTGTCAGCTTACCATGGAAAACATGGGGAGGGCATATTTTGGCTCAGGGGTGTGAGAAGAAATCAATTCCATTTGTATTTTTTTGTTGTTTTTAATCTAAAGCACCCTATGACTATGGTTATCCAATGCAGACGCAACTTCAGCTTGCCAAAATCCCATTGGAAATGGTCCTGTTCACAGGAGAACTCATAGCCATTAATTCTGCAGTGTTAGCTGCCTTGGCCCTTTATGTTTTAGAGTTAGGCCTAGAAACCCTCAGCTTTTCATTAGGTTTTGAGATGTTTTTCTTTATTCTGTAGCTGGGGCACGTGTCTTAGCATGAGGATTATTTAACATATCTGCCTGAAAAGGGTTAAAGTGCTTGCCCCCATCCTGGCTTGTACTGCCTTTCATCATCTGAACTCAGAAATAAACTTCGAAGAAACCGACCAATTCAGCATCTTTCTCCTCACTCCCTCCTCCTCCAACCCCCGCCTTTCCCTCACCCCACCCGCTGGGCTGCAATAACATTCGTAACACTGGGTTCTGAATGACAGCTCTGATTTTGATTTGAGGCTAGCAGTGCTGTCCTGGAATGCAAAACCTCAGCCCTATTACATCAGAATCCCCAGATATGTGAATGTTTCTTTGCGGTTTCCATTGGTAGAGTGGTGTGCTTGCCAATATTAATCTAGTGTGGATGTGTGCACATGTATATATGTATATGTGGGGACAGTAGGCACTAAAAAGTGAATATGAGCAGGCTAAAGAGTTTTAGGAAAAAAAAAATATTATAATAACTTGTTCCCTTCAAGGCCTGGTGCACTTTTCCAGCTACCAAACTGGGGTCTTCTTTGAACTGGAAAACATTTGCCTCCATGGTGAAAGTTAAAAAAAAAAAACCCTTACTCCAAGTTTTGGATTCTTGGTCATTTGGAAATTCTGAGGTGTTACTACGCCCAGCTGAACAAAAGCATCCTTGAGCCCCATTCAGAAATTCAACCGGAAAGATCCACGTTCCTATCGGACAACGGCACCATTGTAGCAGCAATGTCCTTGGGAAGGGCTTGCTGATTGGCTGGCAGAACATTTTCGGAGGCTGTGGTTAATTCCTCTGATTAACCACAGGGCCTCTTTTTGAAAGGATGTCGAGTCAGAACTGCCAAGACATACACATGCGTGCATGCATGCACGCTGCTCTGCCTGCTTGCAGACGTAGGTGCTGCACATCTCACCCAGGGTCACAACAGGGATCCTCCAGGGAAGGCTGATCTTTGGATGGGGTGTTTAGGTCCTTGGGGAAAGCCTCAGAAGGTTTCCCAAAATGCTGAGATTGACCTTTGAGAGGGCAGCTCCTGCTTACTAGTTTCCAGGAGTGCTTGTCCTTGGGAATGGAGACCTGGATTTACCCAGGGGGAAAAAAAGGGCAATTCCAGGTCTCACTCATCTCCTTGCTCAAGGGAGGTCCCAGCTGTGGAAACTGAAATGCTGAATCAGGAAAGGTCCTCCAGGTAACAAAACATTGAGTCATCTGCCAGCTGAAACAACCACCTTCATGGTCTGAGAAACCACTTTTTCAAGCTAAGATGAATGGAAGATCAAATAATTCACAGAAGACCACAAAAGTCACGCATGGCCAAGCCAAGGACATTACTTCCATAGGCTCCAGACAGTGTGCTCTCCAGTAGACCATCCTGCTGCAGGAGTTCCACTTGATGTCTCTGGTAAACCTACCCTGAATACACACTGACTGTCACTGTTAATCCACCAATGTGTTGGAAATGGCAACCCAGCCTTCAGAAGTGTGGCCTTGCCACTCTGTTATATGCTGTTTTAAAAGGTGTGACACTTCAACCAATGCCATTTAATTTGACTCCTGCTGTAATCTTTCACTATTTCAACTGTTGATGCATGCACATTGAAAATGGAGAAGCTGGAAAGAAACTAAAGAAACCAGAAGGACACAAAACCCCCCTCAAGATCTGTGATGACGGTGGTTTGGATTATTAACAAAATGTTGTAAAATTCACAATATAATAGCAAGATTAGGGAACATCAGTTTCACAGCTGCTGTCCTTGAACTTCGGTGCCTGCCTACTCCATCCCATATCTTACTGGGATGAGATAGTGTTGGGGGAAGTGTGAGATGGATCTAATCTTCCTCCTTTCTACTTCCCAAATGAATACTTTGAAGGTGTTCTCATTGCTGAGCCGCTCACAGTTGCTCCTAGAGGGATTTGGACAGGATAAAGTGCTCTGCTGTGGCTGAGTTGCCTTTGGCGTTAGTGAAATGACTTCCCATCAAGTCAAGCACCACCCTTCCTCCCTAGGTCATGGTCTGTGGTTCTCTCAGGCACCATACAGCCTATGAGCCCTTCCTTTCCCCCATGCTTTCTCCATGTATTACAAAGCTCCACCAGACCACAGCCATCCATCTTGTATCTCCAGGTGAACTAATCTGTCTGCAGTGAACCAGCCCACCTGCTCCTTCCCTCCCCACCTCACTCCAGCCATAACTCAGCGACCGACGAACCACGAAAGGCATAAGTTCTATTTCAGATGCATTGAGTGCTAGACCTGTAACAAGATCTTCCTTTCTCCCTCCCTGCTGGTATGGTGGGAGACTTCCTCTCTGCTCCCTTTTGCATCTCAGCTTTCCTCCAGCCTGACCTCAAGGTAGGAACTTCACTACAGCCTAATGACTTTGGGAGAAGAGGAAAGAAAACAGGGATGGAGATGGCTTCTATGTGAACTCAGAAAGTGCATGGAAAAAAAAAAACCCAACAACGAAACCAAATAAACGAAACCAAGCCACCACCGGCATCCACAGGCTGCATATGCCCCCTCCCACAAAGGTCTTTGCATTCCCCTCTCCCTGTGGTTTGGAAATCTTCCAGGTGTGTGACCCTCGGAGCAGTTGGCTGTTAGATTTTCATGCAGAGCTCAGGGCTTAACCTGACTCCTAATTTGTCCGCTTCCACCAATGGAGAGGTAATTTGCATTGATCTGAACCCAGAGGAAAACTGTTTTCCTCCACAGAGCTCAGAGCTACATCAGAGAACCAGGCATGGAGCTTTAGGGCCCCATCCATTGCAAAACCATGGCTGTGCATGGCTTGCATTGCAGCCAGTGTAGGACAGTCTCTGTAAAGAATACTTGTGCTCCCTCAACTTTTAGTATGAATACATGGAGTTTCTCATAGTGGATGTGGTCTCCTGGTTTGATTTTAGATAGCTATCGTGTGGGTGGCTCAATCAGTTCTGGCCACCTGAGGTCCAGTGAGCTGGAAGAAAGAGGTATTTTGTGCTGCAATTCATCAAAAAAGCATGCAATTAATCACCAAGTCCATCCACCATGCTCATTCATAGAATCACAGAATCATTACGGTTGTAAAAGACCTCTGAGATCACCAAGTCCAACCCCAACCCATCCCACCTTGCCCACTGATCACATCCCTCAGTGTCACATCTCCACATTCCTTGAACACCTCCAGGGACGGTGACCCCACCACCTCCCTGGCAGCCTGTGCCAGTGCATTACCACTCTTTCTGAGAAGAAATTGTTCCTAATGTCCAACCTGAACCTCCTTTGGCACAATGTGAGGTCATCACCTCTTGTCCTATTATTTGTGTTACCTGGGAGCAGAGGCTGACCCCTACCTCACCACAACCTTCTTTTAGGGAGCTGTAGAGAGCAATAAGGTCAGCCCTGAGACTCCTCGTCTCCAGACAGATAATGGTTCCTATCCATTCAAGTCTCAGATAAGTCTTTGTCAATCTCAGGTCTCAATTCTGTCATCCTTTCATGTGTCCCATCATTTCAGACACATAAATGTCCTATCTGGCTTCAAGCTGCTTTTACAGAAGCAAATGAGTTTCCTGTAACCCCATACTGTATATGCCATCATCATGCAAATGTCTCTCACACTTCAAGACATTTCATTTGACCCCAGACATGAGCATAGCCTATGTTTCAGCTGCTGGACAAAGCCTTCAGGGCTTTGATGTTTGTGTGTCCTGTTTCCTTCCAGTGACGCAGGGAGACACAAGGGTGATTGGCACAGACTGAGAAACCTGAATCTATATCTCTGTGATTGTATGATTTATCACCTTGGTGACTGGTGGCAAGCTACATTCCGAATATCATTTTATTGTGCCTCATATCCAACTTTCTGCTTCCCCCCTCCTAAGTGAGATAACGCAAGACTGCAACATTTCTGCTGCAAAGCTGAAATAGATCCAGTGGTCTTCTGAGGGGTTGGTAGATTGTGCTGAAGGGTGGGATTACTAGTGTGTTAGGACAGAAAAATACGTAAGGACTTCCCAGATCAAGTATCTGCAGACTTTGTGAAAGGTGCTGATTCAGACATTGCTAATGACATGTCTGAAATTAGCAGGGGCAGCATTTTACTGTTCTGAATGATAAGAAATGCCAGGAAGCCTCTGCCACTATCTCTAGACACTGAATTTCTTGTATTTTTATTTATTTATTTGTTTGTTTTTACATTCATTTTTGTTTAATAGAAGATGTCACTTAAAAAGCCTAATGACAGGGAGAAAAAAATATTTGCAAAAAATCACTGTTTTCCAAAGCCTGAAGAAAACCTCTGGGTGGAGCATGATGTTTTGCTACATAATTCTCTTGCCCTCATCCACAGAGCTGTCAGGCACCTCAGCTCCCTAAAATCCCAGTAGGGACTGGGGTAGGAGTCTCATACCAAGACACCTGAATTTAGCTGTGTAAATGTGCCTCCAACTGTGTCAAGGGCCTGTGTTCACCTGATAGGCAACAAAGAAAGGTCTTCAGATTCAGTTACCTACACCTAAGTATTTTTATTTTTATTCCTACACACACTATCACATCTATCCATCTTTTGTGACATGAATGGTCGACACTTTGATGGCATTTCATCTCTGTAATTCAGTACACAATGTATGAACACATTTTATGCCATCAGTTTGAGGTTACATGAAGTTATTGGCTTCTAAAGGGACCCCAGAGAGCTCCAAGAACAAAGGCCAGGCACACAGGATCTTTGGTTAGAACTACGGAGTTTAGATAAAGCAGCCCTGGACCATGCTGTGCCTTTCCTATTGTGTTTGGTATGTGATGGATTCCTGAGGCCTCACTGATTTCTCTGGGAGCAGTGAAACCACCATAATATAAACAAGCAGTAGCAGATGAAGATGGGATTGGTGGGCTGAGGTTAGATCTTATGATGGTCCATCTTGCTGGGTTGGTGGTTTCTAAGCTCAGCTAACCTCCCAAGTTGCTGGCACATATTCCTCTTCCTCATGATTTCAGTACATGTCACATTTACCCTTAAGATCATCCCTGAAAACAGGATGAGTTTGTCTGAATTTTTTCTTTTAAAAAGATGCTTCTGGCTTTAGTGTTATTTTTGGGGAGGTGGAAATGAAGGGAATTTCTGCTTACTGAGCAAAATATGTCATTAATCCTGATAATGTCTTAAAGGGTGAACATAAAAATGGCCATAGGTGATCCTTGGCCATTGGCTGGCTGTGTGAAGGGGAAGGGGTCCATAGTCAAAGTATTACTATGCTTTTCGGAGAGATATTGCCTCAAAAGCTGCATCCTAGTGCCAGAGCCCATCAGATCTTCCCAGCTGTGCCCTAAAGACAAGCTTCGAGAAAAAAGGCCACCCTGAATTCTCTTGTTAGAGGAATCTAAGAAAGCTCCAAGGACAATGACCAGCCTGGGCCAAAGGTCCCTATCTTCTGGAAAAAGTTTCAGAACAGAACAAATCAGAGAATCGTGGAATCACAGAATCACAGGATTGCAGGTGTTGGAACGGACCACTAAAGATCATTGAGTCCAACCCCCCTGCTAAAGCAGGTTTCCTACAGTAGGTTGTACAGGTAGGTGTCCAGATGGGTTTTGATAAATATACCTATACATAAAATGTGTTTGTCCTATTGTTCCTCAGGAACTGAAATCTAGGGAAAAGTGTCAGAACAAAACAAATATCTCTATATAAATACATATGTGTATATATATGTGCCTGTGTTTATATATACTATCCAATGATCCATTGAGTGATTGGTAGCAGTGAATACCCTCTCCTGACGTTCAACAGCCTGTGGCTCAGTGACATGAAACACAGCAGACAGACAAACAGCTGGTGTTTAACCACACCGCCTTCCTCAAAGGGCGAACACTGCCCAATCTGTTCCCCTTCCTTCCCTTGTCTTCCCGTCTCTTTCTAAACACTGAAAAGAAAATAAATGGAACAGAGATGCCAGGCCAGGGTGCTGGGCTGGGGAGACACAGCTCTCAGCCTATCTATTCAGAGGCAGCGAGACTTTCTGGAGAGCAAGAATGCAATTGGAATGGAGGATGTCCATGCATAGCTTTTGGGAAGGGGGTTGTTTCTTGGGAAATAACAAGATTTCTCATGGTCTCTGCTGCACCAGTGAAGGGTTATCGTCAAAGAAGAATATGAGAGTCTGGAAAACAGCCCAAAGAAAACCATCTTATCTTCCCATGGCATGCTACTAGGACACTTTCCCATGAAACTCCTTTCTATGCTCCCCAAACAGTTGCCTTCTACAGATCATGCCTGAGAAATTGTTCTTCATAGCAAGATTTATGCTACCTGCAAAGTATTTGGAAAAACACACTCCAGCAGCTAGCTGCAGCCTACTTGCTGCCCTGGATGAAGAGAGGACATCAATCTTCTGGGCTGACACTCCAGCATCCTTCAGCAGTGCTAATTTTCCCTTAGAAAACAGCCTGAGAGCAATTGCTCACTGGGCAGTTATGAGCTGTTAATTCTCCCGGCTCTGATGGCTTTAGCATAATTTGCTAATTTCAGAAAGTGGTTTCCTTGCTGCTCTGTGTGAAATAATCCCAGCTACATGATTCAGGAAAAGGCAGCAAAAGACACAAACCTTCTTAGGGGCTCTCTGTGTGCTACTTTGGTCAATATTATAATTATCCCATAGTGGCTAAAATGAGAAAGCTACACACCTAAACAAACATACATGGACACATATATATGTATGTGTACACGCACATGGGTGTTTATTTAGGCGTGTGTATCTGTATATACAGCTATCTATAGATATAGACCTATTTCTAGAGATTGCCATGCAGATATATATAGATTGTCCCAGACAGACATTTCTTTCCTAATGCTTTCTGATGCGCAGCTTCTTAACATTTTCTCTGGTGACATCTGCTCAGATGCTGTCCTACTCAGAGCAGCCCATGATCCCCTTCTGGAACGCTGGTGAAATGCAGCTGTTAGTGGTGACGCAAAGATGCTGTGCCCCGGGGGGGAAATAATAATAGCAAACCATCTCTCTCTAAGAGACGACGAGTCTATCTTGCCAAATCCCCTGATTCTCACATCTCTTGGCATATTTACTTCAAGCAAAAATCAAAGGAAGTTTTATTAATACCAGTGCCTCAGAACCATGCTTGGGTGTGAAGATAATAGCCTCCCTTGCTTCTGATAGTCACCATATGACAAGGAAAAAAAGAAGGTTATTCCTTTTTTCTTTTATTTACACAATGCCTTTTGTACTGGAAGGTCCAATAAACACACTTGTCACTAAGGTACAACTACCTCTGGGACAAAACTTGACAATTACATGACAGCACGCAGAATTAGGAGGTGAGTGCAGGGCTGGACAGCAACCTCATGCAAATTACAGGGATAATAATAATAATGATGATGAATAAAATCTGTTGTTGAAAAGCATGTGGTAATCAAGATGCAATTCCAAAGCTGGGGGAAGCTTTCATTATTTCTAATGTTCTTTGGCCTGGACAGGCATCGCTTAGGCAATACTGAATTATCCATTTAATCTCAACAACGAAGATGGGCTAATTTGTCTCATCATTAAATATCATTAAATTCAATTCTGTGTATCTAGAACAGAAAAGTAATTGCAAAAGATGACTGAACCTTGTATACAGAATAATGAGGATAATAAACTCCTTGGGAGGGTTTAATTAAAACAGCTCATAAAAGGTGTCATGAGGAGAAGTAATTTTTCAAGTAGGGGGAGAGCAAAGAACACAAATGCAGTCTTCTGCAACTTGGCACCTCATCTAATGTCTGTTAGGACACACTGCCCAAATGCATTTGTGAAATGACCACTTCTGCACTGAGGGGACACAAGGACAAATACAAGAAACTCCAGTAGACACAAGGACAATAGACTTTGCTTTCAGCATTTTCTTCTGCCAGCCTGGGGGTGGGAGGTCTCTGTTTCTTCCTTGTGATGATCACAAATGTACA
>NC_034410.1:2773967-2808876 GCF_002078875.1 Numida meleagris | reverse complement strand
GAGAAGAAATACAAAAACTATGCTGTGGTTGAATTTAAAATCAAGAACATTCTGCCAAAGGGACTGTGTGTCACTTACAAGCTTGCTCTCCACTGTGAAGCTTGCAGTTTGATATTTGTCTCCAAGTGTCTGAAAATAACCCTTGCTGCAAATGATCAAATCCTACTACCAGATCCCATATCCAAGGAGAATATCTTCTAAACACCACTGAGAAACAACAGATTTTTGCTAAATACTTTGCAAATTGAAGAAATAAGGGATCAATCACATGAAGGTGGAATTGTCTCTCCCTGCAAAAGAAGGTCACATCCTGTCTGGTGGCCCTACTGACATTAAAAGAAAAAAAGAAAAGGAAAAAAAAAAAAGCTTTTGTGATGCACGTGGTTTTGGAGACATTCAGAAGCCCTACAGAAGTACTATCCAACTGGGACAGACCCAGCAAGAGATATAAGACATTTCTGCCTCACTGTAGCCAGCTGCTGCTTTGCCAGTTATCTAAATGTAAAGCAAGTCAAAGTAACACCCGTAGATCTGATACGCACAAGTATTCATCCAGAAGCATACAAGCCTTCTCTAGTGCTATTAGTATTTTTTCTGACTTCTGGACTTGTGTCTCTCCTTCAGAATAGTGATTAAACCACAATTAGTTAAAGACCTGCCTGCTCTTATATGTTAATTTGCTTTAGAAACAGATTTTTTCTCCACCCATCTCCAGTGAACAGACCACATAGATCAGATCCTGTAGCGTATACTTTTCAACAAAGAGGTCTTGTGTTAAACACCTTGAGAAACAGGGTCACTAATGATTTGATTAACACAGTTTTTACTCTCTGCATGTGCATCCCCTAGCATAGGCAAGCACAAATGCAAAGGAATAATTAGTAATAATCCGGTAACAAAATTATTGCTTGGTGGGGAAGAGGGAGTCTCAATGACATGAGGCACAACCTCCAATCACTTCTTAGTGTCTGTGAGCCTGCTCCATGTTTCCCCAACATCTCTTTACAAATGGAGTCAACTAGGTGAATCCTTCCTGGCTTTGAGAACAGCTTCCCATTCAAATATTTCCTATCCAAACACATGTGGCTTTGGTAAGCTTGAGTGTGGTTGCCAACAGGAGGCAGTAAGCTAAAGCTCATCAAGGGTTTTAAATGAGACAGCGCTCCTCAGGCTAGCCCTGGATGAGGCCAACACTTCATGTCTCATGCACAAATGTAATTGCCTACCCTCTCCCTTGTCTCGTTGGTGAGGAACTTGGCACATTCACTGTAGTTTGCCCAGGTGCGGTTGTTGCCTGGGACCAGCTCCCAGCTTCCATTCAGGTCACACCGGCGATAAGCATGGCCTGTAGGAAAGAAACAAGAGGCGGTGTAAATGGAGATAGACCAGGTAGAACAGGAGAAACCTCCTGTTCAGTCCAAGGGTGAATCCCAATGAATTCAATGCCTCTTGTCTGCTTTGAGGCTCAACCGCAAGAATACAATTTCTATCTCCTTAGCAATCTCATTAGTGTTCTGACAAACCCCAGAGAGCTAATAACAAGTTGCACTTGGTTTAGATCAAGATGTCACTCTAAAATCTAAGGAGAGAAAGCGTAAAGTTTCAAAGCACAGTATTATTCTCAGAGCTGTAGTTCTCCCTGTGAAAAACATGACAGCAATCTTCATTACGCTGCTGCTCCTTTACAGATTTTGGTGTATCTCAAGGTAGAGTTTTCCATGGCTACCCTGCTCATGATGATGGAAAGGGAAGAGACAGCATGGTTTCATCTTGTGACAGCTCACAGATGAAAACATTCTTGTTCAGATGTTTGTCTGGGTATGCAATTGCATGGGTTGTGTGTATAAAAACCCACTACAGTTGATGAGGATAAGACCAGTCAAGAGATCTATCTGTCCAGTGATTACAGAGGGAGACTTTGTAGACGCATCTTCTAAGAGTCTTAATCTACCCACTGCCCTAGGCGGCTTGACCAGTGGATATCTAAGAGGTGGGGAATGCATGCTTTGCTGGGTTATGGAAGGAAAAAGGATGGGTCACTTGTTCCTCCTGGACCCTAACCTGAAACGTATGTCTTTGAAAAAAGTCATCTCTCAAGAGTTGAGCTGGCTTGGCTCACAGTTTCTTATAGAAAAATCAGGACAGACTATGTGCAACCAGAGTGCGCAGAAATATAATTACTTGTTTTCTGAAAACAGCAGCAGGGCTCTGCTGGGAACGTATCTTAATTCTCTAATTTCACAGGCCTTGGGTGCAAAACTTTGCCTGAGAAAAGAGAATGCATTCGCTTTGGAAATACACTGAGGAGTGAGTGTACTTCAGTTGCTTCTGAAAACATGCGCAGACTTCGCGGCACCAGAAGTGAGCCAAGAAATGTGCTGCCCGAGGGAAAGTGCGATAGGGAGGAATTCACATGTTCTGGTTACCAGCACTGTTCTCAGATAGCCAGCGTAGGGGTCTGGGCAGAGAGTAGGGGTTAGAAAGAGAAAATTTATGAAGAATATAAATCAGGAGGATATCTTGTCGATTTCTGTCAATACCTGAAGTTTGTTTCAGCAGACAAATGTAGGTTTGTAACGCTGCAGGACTACCTACTTGTAGTTACAACTCGTTGTTCAGGTGGGAAATTTATGTCAAAACGGAGCTTTTCTCTCAATATATTAAAAAATAATAATTCTATTCCTTTACTTCTTTTGCCTTGGCTTTACCCTTGCTTGGATGAGAGTCACCATGCAAGAAATTCTAATGGGGATTTCTAATTCCATGACCCCCAGGTCTCTCCTTGCTGCAGTTCTACTGCTGGGGACAGCACCTACCTTTGTGATTGAAGTCATAGATGTACTCAGGACATGGCATAGCCACCACTTTGCCCGGCACACCTTCTGGCCAGCAGACAATACCATCCCACTCAGGAAGACAAAAGCCATCTGTGGAAGAGACACAAACATGAACAGCAGTCACCATTTTGAAGGGATTGCCCATGGAACAGCCAGCAACGCTGTTATCCAGGACTGATCTTGGGCCACTTTCTTTTTAGCATTTAGCTCCAGAAGGTTTTGGTTTAGAAGGATGTGGTCAGCAGTGGGACAATAGGTAGGCACTCTCTGAAAGGGGACAGCACTTACCAAAGTTTGCTTTCCCTTGTGGGCTAGAAAGAGATGGAAATGGCACAGGAAAGCAGAGTGGAGAATGGAAGGACTTGAGCACACAGGACTTTGTAGACTTCTGGGCAACCTGGAGAAGCCCAAGGGAGCTTGTCTGGGTATAGGCTTGATACTGCAGCACAGTCTGGAGGCTGGACTACAGTCATAGAATCATAGAATGGGTTGGGTTGGAAGGGATCTCAAAGATCATTCAGTTCCAACCTCCCTCCTGTGGGCAGGGATGCCATCCACCAGACCAGGCACCAGCTTTGGCTGCCCAGGGCCCCATCCAACCTGGCCTCGAACGCCTCCAGGGATGGGGCATCCACAGCTTCTCTAGGCAAAAATCCTGTAATAATGAGCAAAATTATTCTGTGGCTACGTTACTGTGACACTCATACCTATCAGTTCAGGCTTCCGTGAAAGGCACTCATATCCAAATTAGATCGTCATTTCATGCCTAGAGACCATCAAGCCAAATTCAGCTATCATTTTTGCTTATTGTTTACATCAGCCAATGCTATGGTACACCACAATGTTTTGCTGCTTTCTGAGATGTGCTCACTTGCCTAATTTTGGGTGCATTTTTAAGTAATACTAAGACCAGCAACAATCTGTAGGGAGGTCCCATGGCAATATTTTTAACAGTAGATATAGAATAATTTGTTATCTTGTTGCATAAGCAATGAAGTGATGGAATCTGTTTCCTCTCTCATCTAACACTCTTTTAGTCTATGGCTTCACTAGTCCTAGCTTCCCTCTCCCCCTCCTTCCCAGTGATGTCATCATGGGGCAAGACGCAGGCCATGCACTGATTGATTTGGAGGCATGCCCATGCTAATTGCCTGGCAGTGCACACAAGCTGATTGACCATCTGCTGCCTGCAGCCAAGCACATCTTACAATGACTGAGTTTCCCCAGCATCTCCCCTTGCTTACTCACTATTTTGGATTTCTGCATTTTGTTCAGTCACCAATTTTCATAAAAGTGAGCAGAAAGAGAATGGGCAGGAGGAGAATATTGTGGGAGATAAACGTTTATCTCTGCTGTACAACTTCAGCAGACTGTTATTTCCTAACTTTTTTTTGGAATGGAATGGTGAGATGGTTGTTAAAGGATTTTTCTTTAAATCGTTCTTGTTCTTCCCTTTTGTACACTGAAGAAAGCTAAAATACTCCTGACAGAGAAACCCTGCCTCTCCCCCAAGAAGGTCACCTCTACACAGGACTCCCTCTTCCCTGTGTGTGGTTTGCTTGCAGAAATCTACAAGTAGTGCTTAGTGCAAGGAAAAGCAGAGACACAAGACAAGAAAGATGTCCTTTCCCACCTCTTAAATTTGCTTTTCTGAAAATAGAGTGGTATATAAGTATGTATTTAAAATACTTTAATTCTCATCTTGCAGTTTGCAGGAACTTGAAAATTCATAGAATCATGGAATCATTTAAGTTGGAAGGGACCCTTTGAGGCCATCTGGTCCAACTTCCCTGCCATGAACAGGGACACCCACAGATCCATCAGGTGCTCAGAGCCCCATCCAGCCTGACCTTGGGTGTCTCCAGGGACGTGGGGTGCTCACAACCTCTGGGCAACCTGTGCTAGTGCTTCATTACTCTTATCATAAAAAACTTTTTCCTTGTATCCAGTCTAAATCTCCCCTCTTTCAGTTTGAAACCATTTCCCCTTGTCCTATCACAACGGGTGCTGGCATGGGCTCCAAAGGGGGGAGAACACCATCCTTGGAGGTGTTCAAGATATGTTTAGATGTTGTACTGAGGGACATGGTTTAGTTGGGAAATATTGGTGGTAGGTGGATGGCTGGACTGGGTGATCTTGGGGATCTTTTCCAACCTTGGTGATTCTATGATAAAGCAACCAAATCCAACCTAGTGCTTGCATACCCCTTTGCACTGGGCTGCGTTAACTGCACCCATCGGTTAAGATCCAGCAACAGTGGCATATTTGAGGTGGAAAGCTAGCAGTGATGAATCTGACCCAGCTCCACTTTCAGAGCAGTCCCCGGACTCCATACTAAAAGCAGCCCTCAACAAAGGGCATTTATCAGCAGCATACAAAGTGTCTGACAGAGAGAAATTACATGAAAATCAAAATAAAATAGAACAGCCTGCTCTTATCTGCAAAAGAGCTCCAACAGCAAACAAACGATAAGCATGGCCAAGATCTCAGCATGTTTCATCAATATCAAAGCTAGTGCCTTCGCAATCTTTCAGCCCAACTGTAATTTATCCTTTATGATGCATGTGTTTTCACAAGATTAAGTAAGAATCCAGGATTGCTTTAAAAATCTTTGGCTGGTGCGGTGCCCTCCAGGGTCTGAGCTGACAGTGATCAATTCTGCTTGCTGGTATTTCGGGACAGGAAAAACAACAGAAAAGCTCATCATTTAACAGCCTGATTCCTCATCTTTAATTTTGTGTTGATGAAAAGAACCAGCCTAATCACTGCCTATGTCTGAAGCATTAACTAAGAGTGGGGGCAGAGCAGCTGACATTCCTTGGCTTTGGTGTGATAGAAAGGAAGAAGAAGTTCAGTGCACATTCTCTGTTTAGAGTCACACTGGAGGAAGAACACTACCAGGTTTCTCTATTCATGAAAACTGTGTAAGCTCTGTCCTTTGGCTAATTATCTTGCAGGATAACTTACACCGTGAAAAAGCTTGCTTATTTATTTTAGTTCTGTATAAACATCAAAAGAAAAAGAGGAAAAAAAAAAAAGCCCCACAAAATTTGGATTAGGACAAAGGGTTATTTCTTCAGAGTTCTTTCTGCAGAGAAGAAAATAAATAAGGATTTAATTTAGCCCTCAAAGTGCTGTTACCTAAAATAAAATAAATTCTTTTTGCAAAATAAACTTGGGTCAATTTAAAAATGAGAACTATGGATAAACAATACTGAGAAGAGAAAAAGAATCATCTGAATGCCATGCTCTGAAATACTGAAAGTCCTCCCACTTCCCTAATGTGTTCAGAATGACTTGCAAAGCTCAGCCTTCATTTGCAAGCAGATTAATTCAAAATTGCACTGCAAATTTTGCCCAGAAAGAATTCATCTGGAGAAGTATTTTTACAATAAGGGCAGTGAGGCACTGGCACAGGTTGCTCAGAGTTGGTGGAAGCCCTGTCCATGGAGACACCCAGTGTCAGGCTGGATGGGGCTCTGAGCACCTGATGGAGCTGTGGGTGTCCCTGCTCACTGCAGGGGGTTGGACCAGATGGCCTTTAAGGGTCCCTTCCAACTCAAACAGTTCTATGATTCTAAGTACCTGGTGATGCTCCTTCCCCATACTGTAAACATACCCATATGTATTTCCACACAATGGACGCATGTAAAGGAAAACTGATGCTTTCTGGCAAACAGAATATACAATTATTGATTTTTGAGTACTTTAATTCTTCCTAATCTCCCCCAAAAAAGCAGAGGGTTGAAGGCTCTATGCAGGAAACAAGGTGCAAACTGCTGTTAGGACCCTTCTGGACTGCTGCAGTATCATGTTGGCAATCTGGGGAGACATCAGCTGTCCCACAAAAAAAAAAAATTAAAAAAAAAAATTATTATCTTTGCCATATCTCACTGCATCTGAAATCTGTCAGTGCTTTTGTGTATTCACCCATGGAACTAATTCAACAAAGCTTTATAGAGATTGGGTGGGACTCAATCTTCAGAAAGCATCTGAGTCTCCCAAGTAGCGCAAACGAATCTGTTGGGATTATCATAGATGATCATGAAACATAAACTGATTTAATCTCTTCTTCACCTCTTCATCCTCCTCTGAAAGAGTAAGAAATCTGTCATCATTCCCTCCCTGCAAATTTATTTGTGAATGATGATTTGTAGAGACCACCTCACATCAATTCCTTCTTCCACTGCCCCACTGTCTCTACTCTGGTCTGCACAGCCATGTGGCACCTTTACCATTAATTTGATGGGATGATGATTGGACTAGATGATCTCAATGGTCTTTTCCTACCTTAATGATTTTATGATTTTGTGATTCTAATTTCACCACCTTGGGGCCACTGGTGCGATAACTGGGACCAACTGGACCAAAGTCCGCATCATCTCTCCCGAACTTTCTCCTGCTTTGTTCAGTCTGGAGATCATTTAGCAACAGACAGATGATGGGGAGGAAAGATTCCACACTGGCATTGTGCTGGCATCCAAACCAGACTTGTTGTTTTTCTGTTTTTCCCAATATCTCCTCCATTTTTTTTCTTAGTTTATAAAAATATTAACACTACTAATAACTCGGCTTCTTCCTGCTGTTTCCTGGTCATTTCTCAAATGAGATCCACGCTGAATTACAGGAAGAAATCTGAAAAATGTTGAGGAGTTTCAGGAAAACAATATAAAATTCCAGAGGCTGACAGTTTTTCTTGATGGTTATGCTCAAGAAAAATCAATTTTGCAACTTTTTTTTAAGCCGTCTTAAAAAAATAAAAAATAAAATCCAACACCTGCAAGTAATGTGCTTTTGGCATGCTGAAAATGAGTCTCTCTTGGGACAATGTTGTTTAGAAGGATGGATAATCAGAAGGGATCCTGTTTGCTGTTGCTGATTGAAAAGCTCTTGACAAATTCATTTTTTTTGTGTATGTGTGTGTGAAAAATAGTTTGATGGTTCAAATGTGCTGTTTTGATCAATGCAAATGGGCAAGTTTGGGACAGGAGGTCGCACGTTCCAAGTGAACTGGGAATATTAATCATTTCTTTCCTTGGAAGAACTGGTAGAATTCTATGAAGATGTAAGCCAAAAAGAATGCATAAATTTGAAGAAAACAAGCAAATCTCATACATATCCCACATCTGAAGTGTCTTGGACACGCATCAGTCATTTGGGCAGAGCTGAATGGAGGATATGGCTTGTGTCTCAGGCATGTACATGGATGGGTGAAGCTCCTCTGCATCCAGAGCTGTAGCTGCGACACTTGTGGATGGAGGTAGGGAAGGTGGGAATGGCACTGCCTCTGTCATCTGTGGCAGAGCTGGGCTGGAAGCTGTGTTTGAAGAGATTTTGTGGGCTCTCCATCAGCCAAGAAACTTAAACTCTAAGATGGGTTCAACAAAACCATTTGGCCAAAGAGCTTACTGGATCCAACAAGAAGATATTTTCTGCAGTTGTTTTGAAAAGAAGAGATGCTCATGGGGCAAGCTGCTTTGGTTGGCAGTGCTGGGGTCCTTCTTGCCACCAGTCCCCAGAACCTGGCAGGGGTTGGAGAGGGACAATGCTTTCATTCATTGGATTTCAACCACTAATACATACATATTCAAGCCTCTGTCCTCTGCCTGCACTTTTGGACTACAAAGCCAAAGTTGATAGAAGTCAGCTGCTGAGGTAGGAATTGAAGCTTTGTCTCCTAAGATATATTCTGCTTCTTCATCCCATAGTAGTTTGCTAGAAGAGGCTTCACAGGTCCTATGATGTCCTTGCTGCTGGTCAAAGAAAATAGCCTCTCAGGGGAAAAGCTTGAAAATTCCTTTGTTGAAGAGGAACAGAAAGAAAAAATTCTTTCAGCAAAGAGAAGGATTGTTAGGGTGGGGAGATTTTGCTGGTGGCCCTGGAGGAAAATAAAGGGCCTGGTCTACTTAAATGAACAACAGAGAATGAGAAAGAAGGTTTTTCTCATCCTATTGGTAAGGACTGTGAATGAAGATGAGCTACATAAGTGGGAGAAGATGCATAAATAAACATGCTTTGCATAGCAATGAACAAAATTCATACTAGAAATTAAGGAAGAACTTCTGCCCATCAGATGAGCCTTGTTCAGGATGAGATCTCTAGGAAGAACAAGTTTCATGTTCCTAAGTGATTTTAAGGTGGCATCTCATTAGATTAAATGGAGGCTGCAGCATTAATAGGGCTATCTGAATTATTCCTTCCTTCCTAAGGACAAAGAAGCCAACACAGCCTCTCCTATAAGTGCTTGTTATGCTCTCATCTCTTGGTCTTGAGATACCCTGCTCATCACTTCCTCAAAACAAGGGAAGCCACAGCAGACCTCAGCCTCTCTATTTTTTTTTTCCTCTGCTACGCTGCTGTAAACCTCACCTCCAGTTTCCTGATGCTTTTCCTGTAAGGTCGTTTTACTTTGCTCCTCAGACCATCTATTGAGATCAGCTGAAGCTTCATGCTTTCAAACCCTGCTTAATCTGGGTTCTTCCTGGAAAATCTTGCATCTGCACCAGCACTGGACATCTCACTTGTGTTGCCAAGACTTCTTGGTCTTATTATTCAGAGTAGGCTCTTCTCTGGGTGGTAAAAGTGGGACCTAATAACACACGCTTCCTAAGTATATGTATACATTTGCTCATTTCAAATGATGGGATCTCAGGATTGTGCAAATGGAATTATTTCCCCAAGCATTCTCAGATTTGTGGCCAGCAGGTTGAAGGAGGTGATCCTGCCCCTCTATTCTGCCAAGGTGAGACCTCACCTGTCCTCAGTATTGGAGGTGATGAGGCACTTGCACTGGTTATCCAGAGAGATGATGGATGCCCCATCCCTGGAGACATTCAAAGTCAGGCTGGATCAGACTCTGAGCACCTGATGGAGCTGGAAGTGTCCATGTTCATTGCAGGGGAGTTGGACTAGCTGGCCTGTAAATGTCCCTTCCAACTCAAATGATTTTATGATAAAATCTTTTTACTCCCCCTAAAGCAGTTATCTCCCAGCTACTGGGTACCTTATAGATCCTGACTGGCATTACTGAAAACCAAACAATAGAGGATAGCTTCTGCAGCTCTGGGTCCCCTTGCTGCCAGTTACAGCATAACAGTGAAACTCAAGGAGACCATGGCCTTGAACATCAGTCCTGGGTGCTCTGAAAGCAAATGATCTAAGTCTTCAGTCATGACGATGAGAGACCAAAGTCTCAGCTGAAGTCAGCCCCAAGGGCTCAGGGAACGAAGTCCCCACTGAAATACTGAGGGATGTGTGTTGGGAGTGATGGTGCTAAATGCTACTTTCATAGACTTGTAGAGTATCACAAGTTGGAAGGGACCCATACAGCTTGCTGAGTCCAGCTCCTTTCACTCACTGCTTTTCCAGGGGAAGGACTCAGGTCAGAGCTCTGTGGAGGTGGAACCAGCACCACAAAATATTCATTTTGACAATTCAAAGCATTTGGAAACCCATCAGCTCCCTATCTAGAAGCTACCAGCACCTCAGTGAAAGGCACACTGTCAATCGCAATGCATTGGGCAGATATAAATCAAAAATCTGATTTATATCTCTGCATCTGCATGCCATTTTATCTCAGTTCATCTTTGCTCATCTTCTAAGGCAGCACTCTAAAGTCCTTCAGGTAGGGCATATGCTTAGTTCCTGGAGGTTACTATTATAGTGTACCCATTCATCTTGGACTGTCATGAATACTCTCTTACAGTAGTACAGTACTACAGAGTAGTTATAGTTGCATAGATTACCGTAGTTTTGGAACAGATGTGCCTTACAGCTCTCCTTAGTCCTCGAGGGCTGAAATCTCATTGCACAGAAATTGTCTTCGTTATTGCAAGCCAATAAAGTATTCAGGATGGAGCATGCAAATGCTGTTTGATGTCACTGCCGTGGGACTTGTGTTCCCTGTGTGCTGCAGGTTGATCAAGTGAAAGAAGAGAAAGGAACTCTGGGGCCATGCCTGCTCACTGTTCATCCCCAGAGTGCAGTGGGGGCTATTCTCTCCTGCCTGATCTGTTTCCCTTTCCTATTCCCTCTGTTCCTTCCCCCTAGTCTCAATTCTGACTTCTATGCAAGTGGTACATGCATGCAGAGAACACATTAAAACCATCTGTGAAGCTGCTTGGCAGCTGGGTAAATGCAAACATGGTCTCGAGGTGTTTATCTGGGGGTATGGAATATAAATCAGCCCAACTTATTCTGGCATCGTGCAAGGCATCAGGGAGACCACACTGGGAATACGGTGTGCAATTGTGGTTGCTCTATTACGGGAAGGACATTTGGTGGATTGGAAAAAGGCAGGGAGGAGCAACCAAAAAAATGACCTAGCATTTTAGGACAGGAGGGAGAGAAAGGGAGGGCTGGATGGCCAGTGTCTCTGTGTGGGGGTGTTTGGTGCTGCAGGTTTATTTCATACCTGGCTTTCAGAGCATCTGTGTATTGTGTAGATCTGTAGGTGGGCATGTATGCAGAAGGGGGTGTCTGGTGGCATTGTCTCTGCAGCACAACACAGGAGGAGCACATATCTGTTTGGGAAAAGGATGCTTTCCATTCCTCTGAGGACGTTTGCATGGGTTGCAAGGGACAGTGCATGCATCCATGAAGATGTGTGTTTGTGAATGGGTACTGTGTTCTGGGCAACGTGAGGAGTGGGAAGGGATGTGTGGATGGAGGTCCTGCAACTCAGAGACATTTGATGGTCTGCACACCAGCATTTAATGGGCAGAATGCCCCTTGCACGCTCCGTGCTGGAGGAACTGGACTTCAGAGGTGAAGGACACATGGGGCTGGGTGCTGTTCCTTGTCACGATAAGGCAGAATGGGAAAGTCACGAAGTTATAAGTGCTAACAGGACACAGTTCCACAGAGATGGCCACCGTGACATCTCTAGCCCATTTCATATGCTACCTGTCCCCTCACAACCCAACAGATGAACTATCACCTTCAACACCCAAAATGACAGTACTGGCTGGGCTCAACCAAAGCATCCTCCCGCATCCAGCTCTTCCAAAACCCTCCAAATCTCCCTCTGAGAGCTGATAACACCAGTCAGAAATCATTAAATATAAATGTAGAAATAAGTGTGACAACAAGCATTTCATTGCAGCTGCTCCTATGTATTGTCATTCACCTTTTCTCCATATACACACGGACCATTTACACCTCTCATTACCCCTAAGACCTGTTCCTCCTTTGCACTGAAAGACCTATAGCTGCTTAGAAGACATTTCTCAGTAGGGCTGGAAAGCTTTAGCCCATAAACCCTTGCAGGTTTTGCACAAATAGGGGGAGGCTAGAAAGAGTAGATGTGGAGTTTATAGTGACCTGGGGTGCTCATGGCAAATCCTGAACACATTTGTGTTCTTTAACTTCAAGGGCACCTGAGGCTACCCCCTGCCTCTGAGCATAGCCTGGCAGGATGGGCAATAACCAAGGGATGATGGTGCTGGGCCTCTAGAGAGAAAACCAGGAGCAGAGCATGCTTCTGAAAGCCCGGAGATTGCCTGGGCTTGGGTACGGGTCCTTTAGGGACAATGGAGCAATAAACTCAGGTGGGCAACCTGCATACCTCGGGTAAAAACACATGGCTTCTCAACTAAAAATAACCCCTCTCCCAAGCAAATAGGTTTGTTTATTAAAAAAAAAAAATACAACGAAAAAAACAACCGTTTTGAGGCAAGCTGCAACACATCTAAGACTCTGAGAAAGGACTGCCGATGGCCTTCACTAATAACAGGTTTGTGTAAAAATCCCTCCTCCCCCACAGAATGTCCCATCTCCTTTTCCAAACCAGGGAAAGACAGGCTTTTAATTCACGGGCGAAAAAAAAAATCAGGTCTGATGGCTTATGGCTGGGAATTTCACTTCATCCCCTTCCAGCTTTAACTGTGGGGTGGCATCAGGCTGCCCACCATGGCTGAAATCTAATATTTATGTACGTAGACGAGAAATTTTAGGGTTTCCTGTTCTTTCTGAAAGTCTTTCATCTAGAGACTATATTTAAAGGAAAAAAAAAAAAAGGAGAAAAAATGAGAGAAAAGAAGAAAGGAAGCCAAATGCTTGTGGGGACAGAGGTTTTTCCTTTTTTTTTTTGTTTGTTGTTTAGGTTTTTTTTTTTTGTTTTTAATTTTCTGAGCATCTTTTCCTTGGAACATGAGCTAAAAGTGGCAGATGAGGAACATATCCTGAGAGAGAGATGTGAGAAAGCACCACATGGGGCTGTGCCCATGTCAGCCCCACTCAGTATGGGTTAGAGCCCATGGCAAGTCCTCAGGCTCAGAGATGTGCCTGGGGGTTAACCTGGAGAAAAAGGAGTTGTCTATGAGGTCTGTGCCAGGAGGACACAGGGGTCTCATCCTCTCCTAGTCACTTTAAAACTAATGAAAGGTAACTTATTTAGGGGACAAAGGAGGAATTTGGAGTTTTTTTACAAATTGTGTTTCGTTACTGTTGAAGAAAGTTTCGACTTTTTAAAATTTATTTTATAGGTTTTTCTTTTGGACTGTATACACTGCTAGCAATATCAGGTGGAACAGACACATGTCCCTGCTCTCCAGAAATGCGTGGTGAGTCTTTGCTGCACCTTTATGCTCCTTAGAATCATAGAAATTGAATCATTAAGGTTGGAAAAGACCTCTCAGATCTCCAAGTGCAACCACCAACCCACCCCACCATGCCCACTGACCATGTCCCTCAGTGCCACATCTCCACAATTCTTGAACACCTCCAGGGATGGTGACTCCATCACTTCCCTGGGCAGCCTATGCTAATGCATCACCACTCTTTTGGAGAAGAAAATTCTTCCTAATATCCAACCTGAACCTCCCCTGGTGCAACATGAGGCCATCGCCTCTCGTCCTATCGCTGTTACCTGGGAGAAGAGGCCAACCCCCACCTCACTACAACCTCCTTTCAGAGAAATGTAGAGTTTAATAAGGTCTCCTCCTCCGCATGGAACTCCTCCAGGCTGAACCATCCCAATTCCGTCAGCCACTCCTCATAATAAGACTTGTGAAGCCCCTACCGTTGTCAAAATGGGATTTAGGCATGCATCTTGTTAAATTGCATCCATCTTATTTCAGCTGAGCAAGACATTGCTGAGCCATGGCAGCAGATAATGTATTTGAATACTCCACTTGACAGCTATTTGCCTGGTCAGATAGATTATCAGAGCATGGGCCAAGGACCAGAGGAATGTTAAAATTAAGTCAGATAGTGAATGTCCTTTCCAGCCTTTGGAAGTGTCCTTCCAATTAAATGTCTCCTTCCCATGTTTTCAAGAGGGTGAACATCACTACTGTCCATGCATCTGTCAACCCATTCCTTTTTTTTTCCCGTAACAAGCAGTTCAAGTTTTAGGCACACTAGCCAGGTTTTACAGGCATTTTTAGTAGCTGGAGCTACGTGGAATCAGCTCTGACACAGAGCTTAAACCAGTGTTGGCTAGACCTGTAAATGTAGGCTGACAGGGACAACAGCTTCAATATGGACATGGAAACTGCTGCCATTTGGCACTGCAGCACAAGGCACCTACTAACTATCTTGCATGCAAAGAAAGGAAAATCATGGGAGTAATAGGACTGAGCCAGTAGAACCTACGAGAAATGGACAACATGGACCAGCCTGGACACCAAGGTCTTCCTGCTTCATGAAGACAACACAGCTTGATTTGAGATGCTTATGTCTCCTGGGCTTGCTGCTTACTGAAGAAGAGCTAATGAAGTCTATGCACAGGTAGGATCGCATTCTCCAGTCAAAGAGCCTGTGCTAGTGCATATCTCCAGCCCAAATCCAAGCCCAAACTGGAAGAGTGCTGCACAGAAACCTGCACCTCAGCCTCATCCAGTGGTGCTGGACTCACAGGTCCCTCCTGCAGAGGGTCTTCTTCACTCATATTGAAGTGTGAAGAAGATGTTTCTAACCTGTGATTAACAGGCAAACACATTAAGAGTGCATAAATGCAAGGAGAAAAAGGGACCAGCAGATACCAGCACTGGGCTTTGATTTTGGGCTGATCTGGGCTACCCTCTCGCCTCTTAAGACCTACAGATCTCACTGTAATTTTGATGTTTACTTTTTTTAAGTATTAACATCGGTAGCCTGCTAATTGCTTTTCACATTATTCTGAATGAACATTAGTGTGGGGAAAAAAAAAGTGCTGAACCATGGCAGAAAGCAATGAATCTGAGATAAATCAATACCCTCACTGGACTGAATGGGAATCTGCCAGTTCATACCTGGCAAAGAGCTGGCCTGAGAAATACACCCAGCAATGTGATGGGGAAAAAAAGGAGGAGAATCCAGGTACCCATTGCTCTGCAGGAAATTTCAAATGTGTTTTCCTCATTTCAAAACAAAACCGAAGGCTTTAAAGCGAGCACGATGATGAGAGTTTCGAGTTTCAGTCAAGTGGGATATGTCCAAAGACTTTCATTACTTTCTGTCCACCTGGATTTGAATCCTTGGAGCCTCACCTTGAATTCCAGGACAAAAGGAAATGTGGTTTGTGGTTTGTGCCCTGGCTGAAGAGTAAGGAGATGAGAATCCAAACCTTGGCTCTGCCACAGACTCTCCTTTGAGATCGGAGGCGAGGCGTTGAATATCCCTGTGCGTCAGCTCCCAAGAATGAGGACAGCAGCCCTACCGAGCTTTTATGCCAGTTTACGTGATATTTCATTCTATCTAAAAATGTAGAAATTAAAAAAAAAAATAAAAAAAATCAAGGTGTCCCAGATTCTCCCACTGCTTCCAAAGAACACAGATTGTTGCCTATTACAGAGTGGAGTAAATAAAGTCACCGCGCTGCAATTGCACCCAAGCAGAGGCAGAATTCAAGTAGCCGTCTGCCAGGTGGTATCTGGCAACTTCATTGAAGAGGGATAGCCAAGCATCCAGAGTGACCATGGGACACCATGATAGCAGTGAGTGGATGCACATACCCCTGGATGTGCAATTGAGCTACACAGGTGGAATTAGAGGAGGCAACAGGGGATAAACCACCTTGGGTTTCTAAAATGTTTGATATTTAGCAGGCAATGCTCAATGCTTACCCCAATACCTTTCATTCCTGCTCCTCTCTCTGTGATGATACTCTTTTTTATGTGGCTGCATGAGGAACCAGATCAGGAAGCTGATTCAGCTGAAATAACAAACTTCCTCCAAAAAGCCTCTTTCTCAAGCTCACCAGTTGCCCCATTTGGTCCTGCCCAAACTTGCATGCTAAGGAGGATCTGAAATAGCAAATTAAGCCATGATTTCTGTGCTAAGAAAACTGGTCTCTGCGCATGGGTCCTGTCACCATAGTCCACTTCTGCTTGTTGGATAAACCATATTATCAAGGATATAGGCATATATTGAATTCACACCTTCTCTTAGGTACAGAGGTGCCCCGTGGGACCAGACAAGACACAATATACAGACAAGAGCCCATGGAACTCCATCTTCTCCTTGTCTGAGAGGTGAGAAATTACTGCTGCCCCCTGAAACCTCCCAGGTAAGGTCATCTGGCTGCCCCTGAGCTGGTAGAAAATAACAATGCTGCATTTAGTCTGGTTCAAACATAGGTATGCTCCTGAAGTGTTGATGAGATCAGATTTGCAGGAAGAAGCCCTCAAGAAGCTCCTTGGGGAAGCAGGAGTTGTCAGCAGAAGTGTGCATCCCGCAGTTTAAAGAGTTGCAGGAGGGAGGAATGCCTGCATGCAGATGGCAATGGTGACTTACTTATCTTGACATCCCCTTCTGATGCTGTCCCACAAGCTGTAACTCTGAACGCAGAGGGGGGCAGGACAGAACTCTACAAGCGGAAATGTGAGAGCCAGACCTCAGGCTGCACTGAAGTCTCAATTGGCACAGAGCTTGAGTGAGTATCTGGTGCAAAGTAGCTCTAAAACAGCCATAGGGTCGAAGGCCTCATTTCCTGTAACCTTTGTGGTTAAGAGCTTCCCTGGAGAGGTGGAACTCTCAAGTCCTGAACTGCTGCTTGTTGACCTCAGCCAGGGGTTTTATGCTGGGACTCTCTCCTTTCCCAAACATCCTACACCACCCAGCTCTCTGCTGGGCTGTCCCACAGCTGAAGGTTGCTGCAGTGCTGAGTGATATTGGCTGTGCAAGAAGATTAGAACTGAGTAGCTTAGATCCAGCTATTCCTCTTGTGCTTTTTTGATACTTTCAGATAGAGTGAAGTAGAACTAAAGGAAGAGTTCTCCCAAGAATCTCCTTTTTCACCTTTCATATGCCGGGCAGTAACATGTTTTTTTTCTGGGAGGTTGTGAGATAGATCTAGACTCCTTCAAGCAGGGCTGAGTGCAGTTCTTTTCCCCTCACATGTGACTCTTAAACCACAAACAACTAAGAAAGACTGAAGAAGTCTCATCCTTTGACAACTGCTTCATGTGCTTTCCTTATGACACTCAAAAACAGATAAAGTACCCAGCATCTACTGTGCTGCAGTCATCAGTCCTTAATACCTGAGCCCTGAAGGCTACAGGGAGGATGCAATCTCTGCAAGAGCCTCAATATTCCTGTCTTGCAACTCTAAATAACCTGGATTGGACTAATGGAAATGCCTGTTTGAAAGGACCTCTTACCATCTCTTATCCAGCCTTCAGCTTTCAAACCAACCCAAGGTTAGGTCAACCGTGGTTTTGCCTAGCCAACTCCTGAACATCTCTAAAGATGGAGATCCCACCACCCAAGCAAACTATTTCAGTTCTGAGTACCCTCTTAATGATCGCACCATCATCAGGAAGCACATAATACTATATCCTATGTGTCAGGTGGTTCATCTAAATAGCAATTGTGTGTTTATTCTGTGGTCAGTTTTTGGAGACATTTGGGATGCAGAGATCAAAAGGTCAAAAGGTGCCCTCCTCCATCCACTAACTCTAGAAGGAGCTCGGATGTTCAAGCTCATCAGTAACTTTCCTCTTCTGCGTGCCACCATCACCAACACTGTGACCACTTTGGCTCAAATTCATAATGTCCCCTGATGGCAACAATTTTTTACTTATGGGCATAGCAATAGTGGCATACTGATAACACAGGCTACCGTTATTATTAAACTAGAGGGCTAAATGGACATGAGCTGATCTCCCTGCCTGCAGAATCATGTTTTATCTTCAGGAAAAGCCAGGTCCTTCTGAGTCAAAATACAAACACATTTTGAGGTATAACTGTCCCACATCACTACAAGTCCAAAGTCATGACAGAGGGGGCCTGGTGGGGTTGTAACTCAAGAATAGTCCTTATGCCACCCAAAGAGAAGGTCCTCAGGAACACTTTGAGCAGTATCACAGGAGACTGCCCGAAGGCCTGTGGTGGTCACTCAGGATTTATAGTGCTCCAAGACACAATCATTGTGCCCCAATATATTCTGTATGTAGGGAGTTGTTGCATATTAATTCTGAGAATTGTGTTGCCCTTCCCAGATTTTTTTCCTTTTTCCATCTGTGGTGAGGGAGGAAGGAATGAGATTAAGTCCTCCATCTGGCTGAGAAGAGCACAGCCTCATTTGTCTCTGGGTGATTAGCACAAATAGAAACCAGACCCCGGTTTCCATATCCAAGGATGATGGGACTGGACCTAACCACTTTTCATATTGAGTTATGAAGCTTTTGTGCAAAGACTAAGCTTATAAGACTTAGCCAAACAATGTAATTATGTAGATTACCCTCTTTTGTTCTATCACCACTCAGCCCCCAAGAGGGTCTAAAACCATCCAACCCTTCAGATTCCTGGAGCATGTAGGAGTGGGCACACCACAGAATGAAATTTGAGCTAGTCTGTTCACAAATACCTTATAACATTATCATGTGTACAGGGGTGTCTGTAGCCTAAAATATCTGGGAAGCAACTCTTCTGCTGAATGGTTAGCTCTTCTCCAAATTGCAAAACCCTCCATCTCTGACCATCTCAGAGATGGCCTGGCTTCTCACTGCCTTGTGAAGTGCAAGTCTGAATTGCTGAGGAGTCACACAGGTGCTGCCACTGAAGGGCTTTTTCTAAACAGCATCTTAAGAGAAAATCTCTTGGGATTGGTCAAGGATTAATTGTGCCTTTGGATTGGGGAATCTCTTGAAGAAGAGTTTGATTCAACTATCTATTGCTGATGGTTTCACTGAGTCTTTAAAGACTTGACTATACCCCTGTAGCAAACCAATCAAGATAATTATTCCTCCTCTTGACTACGCTATTTGGGATTGAGCAGAGATTTTCTATAGAAGATAAAGCAGCAGACAGATTTATTACTTGGGCAGCTCGATAGCTTTTTCCAAGGCCAGGACTCAGTATGCGTCTGTGAGATATCTGAATGACTCAGGATTGGATTCCTCTCTGCCACAGCCAAAGGAAGAAAGAGCCTCACAGTTGAGGAGTCAGAGCTTAAAACACAACCAAGCTCTATCATTTGATTCCTTTGTTCTAATAAAGTGACTATGGTAAAGAGCCCAGTATCTGCTTGTTGGTTAGAAGCAGTCACTGCCTCCCCAGCCCTACCAACACTGCTGCTGCCAGTTAAGAGAGGTCAATGCAAAATACTGATTGTCTCTTACAGAAGGGTTAGAAAATAGGGTGTGAGATCACGATCAGCTGGTTGATAACACCAGATTCTAAGGTAGGCAGGTGGTCTAAACTATAACAGAAGGAAATGCCCTTGCACATACGGTCTTAAATGAGGCATTAATTGGGCACTGGGTGAACAGGACAAAGAAACACAAAGGATGCGTCTTGAGGTTTTGGCTGGTGTTAAGCTGGAGCTCTAGAATAAAATGAAAGGTGGGTTTTTTACAGCCCCTTCCTGTGATTTCCAACAGGATAGGGACACCAGGTGGGCAGGCACATCTACTCCAAAGTCACAGATGACTTTGGGGAGCTTTTCCTAACCTGGTGATGCAGTCTCCAAGTACTCCTGCCAGTAGGAAGAGAGATCTCTAAGATGCAAGGGTGAAAGTGAGAGGCAATCTAGCTTGCCCCCTTCTCACATACAGTAGCAGAAGGGACAGGATGCCCACCCAAAACTCACTGGGTGGTTGCAAGATGCCTCAATATATGCAGCCCTCATGCCAGTAATTAACACATGTGAGACTGATGAAAGAAGTCAGTGAAGGATGATTATTTTGCTGCCCACATGAGAGTTCCCTTCCTTCTTCCTCCAGTCCTACATCTGTTAGCAATTTCACAGCTCCAAATAGAAAGGAAGTAGATGAGAGGGATTTACTCACGCTCAGGGCCATTGGAGGAGAGTAGGGACAGTACGCTAGAAGGAAACAGAAGGAATGTGGGAAAGCTGTTTTGCTTCCCATAACACTTGTGTCCTGCTGCAAAAGATCATAAGGTGTACTGATGGTGCATGTGATCTCCCATGCATTGCTTGGGCTTTGGGTATGGCGATAAGGGCTGTAAAACCCTGAGTGTGATTCTTGCACCCTCCAATCCCTTGAGCTTTTCAATGCATCATGCTATAACCTAACTGAAAAAACAGACTCTGGGGTCCTCTTCAGCTGCCTCACTCAAATGCTCCAAGCTCTGCATTACAGGGTTGAAGGGAAGGGTTGCAATTGAGTCCCAGCCATGTAGTCTGGGTTGCTGTGGGAACACTCACCATGCACCTTGGGCACCTTGGCTTTCAGGTGTCGCTCGCACTTTGCCTTGGCTTTTAGCAGTAGGAAGATCTGCTCCTCTTTGGTGATGACATCATCAGCATCCACCTGCAGCAATTGGAAGAAATGAGGTTAAACCTCAGCATGGAAGAGCAGCAGGACACAAACTTCCTAGATAATGCAGGTGTGATCTGAATGCAATATCTCTATTGCATAAGCAGTTTCCTCCACCAGCCTTGCTCTTCCCATCTCATTTCAGCAATTGGTGTCCCAGGCAACACCTTCTGCAAGATGCCACGTGGAAACATCTGTGTGCATGGCAAAGGAAGTGCACGTTCCAATTGCTCACATCTAAAACATGTATGTACACAGGAAGGGAGCGATTTCTTGGATGGCATACCTCAGCTAGGAGGGATGAGGCTACTACCCAAGGGGAAAAAAACATCTCTGTAAACAATATTGGCACAGCATTTTTTAAACACCGGTCCTTTTGGGACACAGGAGCATAGTTAAATATAAGACTCAGAGAATGGCAAAGCAATACTGTGCTTCCTGACACCAACCTCTTGGAAAACACTGACAAGGGTTAAATATTCAAAGGCTTCTTTAAGAATCCTTTAAGAATCACAGCTTGGCACCATGAATGCAGTGCAATTTCCAACTTATCATTCAGGCCTTCAGCCATGAGGGATCAGGTTTTATCAACATCCTTAGGGAAGTCTATGAGCTGACAGCATCTGCCCCTAAAGACTGAGGAACATCATCCTCCAGAGGTCAAGAGACAATAATGGGGAGAAGATACATGAGGAATTCTTTCCCCAGAATCTACTTGCTGATACAAGATGTACAAGGCCCTCCAAGGCACTTGCTGGTCATAAAAACCCATCTTTCATCATAAAGATGGCACATTCCTGTTAGGCACTTCTGAAAGTGTAGAGTAGGCTGGATCTACAGGTGCTTTGGTTGTTATAGCATACAGTTTTGACCTAATGCAATACAGCTGCTTTCACTGGGAAAAAATTCTTTACTCAGAGAGTGTTGGGGCATTGGCACTGCTGCCCAGAGTGGTTGTGGATGCCCCATCCCTGAAGGTGCTCAAGGCCACGTTGGATGGGGCCCTGGGAAGCCTGATCCTGTGAGTGGCAACCAACGCATGGCTGGGGGTTGGAACTGGGTGATCTTTGAGGTCCCTTCCAACCCAAGTCATTCTATGCAGACCTTACCCTCTATTCTAAGATCTGCAGACTCTAAGGAAAGTTGTGGATGGTCTCCATCCGCTAGCATGCCTCCCTGTTTGACACATGCAAGATCTGGCAATACTTGTGAGATCTTTCAGGTTTGGGTCATCCTCGCTTCTCTGCCACTTACAGCTAAAGAGTCTCTGGGACGTTGGGGCTGAGATCCACAAAATCACCCTAAAAGCTAATTTAAAGAATGAAAGATCCACATACAGTGCCTCTGAATGGAAGCTGGTGGCTGAGGTACTAGACTGAAAGAAGAAAGTAATGTAGTAAGTTGGATGAAATCACTGCTTCCCTCACTGCCTCCATTTCCCTAACATTAGTCTGTCTTGGATAGACTATAAAACAATAGGAGCAGCAGTTACGTTTCTCTGAATTTACACAAAACTTAGCAGCCACTTGTAAGAGTGCAATGTAATCTAGGACTGCTGTACTGTTTTATAGAAATAAACAGTTTGTTTTTTAAAAACATTTAAACTTATACTGACTGCTGGTGAGATTGGCACTGCTGTGAATCTGTAATACTAAAACTCATGGCAGCACTCCACATCCTGATGGATTGAGCAGGTCTAAACATCAATGCAAAGTACAAGCAGGCAAAGGGAAACAGAAGAATGTGAAGAAGTGAACAGCAGATGAGATGGAAACCTGTAGACAGGTTGTAGAGTCTGCCTATGGAGGCGACTGCTAGCCTCAACCTCTCTGAAGCAGGCAGCCATGACATTTCATTGTATTTCCCTCAAACTACAATCTTCAGAATTAAGGTGCCTTCGCCTATTTTAACATGATTCTCTTTGGAAAGCAAGATAACCTAGCTGGAGGCCAATCTGTTTTCAAGACTTATCATAAGTAACATAATAATGGTTAATGAAGTCCTCCTTGGAAGTAAACACAGATTCTAGTTCACATGTGTCTCTATAGAGGGGAACAGTGGATGTTTGAGCAGCTGATGTAGTAATAGACATGCAGATGGGTATCTACATCTGATAATAGGATTCTGAGTAAAACAGAAGTTAGTTTTTCATGTCCTTGGGAAAAAAATCCACACTAAAATCCCTCTTCAAAACCATGTTAATGCAAAAGAAAACCGCCTCTTTCCAGATGCTTGGCCAGTCCACATGTAAGGCAACATCTAGCATTTCAACTCTTTCATTGGAAACATAAAACCTTTGGGTTAAATCCTGCTGTCATTTATAGCTGCGCAAATCCTGAATGATTCCGCCAAAGCCAGAGGAGTTAGTCTGGATTTATAGTGGCTGAATGGAGCAGATTGTGACCTCAGGCATTTCCAAATAATTCATCCCTTCTGTGCTTCACCCTGAGACTCCTTCTGCCATGCTTTGTGAGAGGGCAGCTCCTGCCAGCAGGATCTATGGTCTCCAGGCCAGGCACAGAAAATAAATTTTATTTCCCAGAAGCAGAGCTGAAGCACCAAGCCCTGTGCCCAGAGAAGGGCAGAATAGCTAGGACAGGGCTCGGAGCTGAATCTGGGTTTTCAGCTTACCTGATCCCTGGTTATCAGTCTTATAATTCCAATACCCGTCATACTAATCAAAAGAAAATCTCCCCATTTCCTCCCCAAACTGATATGAGTACAGAGAGAAATGTTTAAGCCTTTGTTATTTCTGGTATGTATAGAGTTGCAATCAGACATTCAACTCGGGAGTCTGATCAAGTCTCTCTACTGGACTTCCATAAACTCTATCTTAACAGAGAGGAATATCGCTCACTTCACAGTCACGCTTTATTCACATCATCTAAGTGCAACATAGATACACCCAAGAAATTAGGCGTATTTCAATCAGGCTTAGCAAAGCTTCCTCTTTGACAAACAACCTCAATACCTGATCCAAATACACCATGGAATGGCGTTGTTGAATTCATTAATGCATGCGTATGTCAACTTATTTTAATCTGAGTATTCCGGGGCAGCAAAATAAGTGGCTCCACTTTCTGATGCAGGAAGGTCTTGAGTCATTGGCCACCAGAAACCAGAAGGGGACAGCTGTAAGAGCTGCCTATGTCTCTAAAGACCCCAGGCTGGCAGCTCCTGGGGGTGCTCTGCCAGGGCAGAAAGTCAACTCAGTAAGGCTATTTTTACATTCCTATGAATTCTCTACTATTTCAAGGCAAGAAAAAAATCATACCCTGCTGAGTATTTAAGAAAATGCATGTACCTTTAGGACGTGGTCCAATGTGGTATGCTCAGCACGATCTATTCTGTGCACCTGCTCTTCAGGACCAGGGAAAAGTAGATTAAGGGAAGGTACCAGAAGTATTTCAAGCAAGCTCTTGAAAGAGCTACGACCCACATAGATTTACATATTCAACACTTCTCTCATTTTTCACTGAGAACCTCTACCACCTGCCTGGATCTTACCTATTTACAGCTCAATACCTTTTAATCTCTAATTCACCAGACACTCATTAGTCAGTAGAAAGGTATAATTATTATACCCCGCAAATAAATTTGCCTTGTTAGCCAAGATGGAACATCTATAACAGCATTTACCCATCCAAGGTGAGTGGGTGTTTGTTCACCCAGAGTTCCTTAATAATCACTGGAAATTCAGCTTCAGACATCAGCTGAGATTCATTCCATTGTCAAGCCACCAGCCAAACCAAGTCAGATCAGCTGTGCTTTTTAACAATTATAAAGAGATGTGAGTCAGGTAAACAGGTCTTTCTTTTTTAGAGGCTCACACAAAGAGAGAATATCCTCTCCCAGAGTTTTCCCAGGTGTGTTGGTGGTTTCCTTTCCTGGTGGATGAACATGAAGTCATAAGTTATGCAATTATCCTTTTTTATCTACATCTAATAGTTAATTCTCTCTATGTAAGGGTCCCTTAGCTTCCTTCTATGCACTAGACTGTGGTTGCAAAGATTACTTTTTTCAAAAAGGAATCTCAAAGCTTTCAAAGTCTCTGTCATAATAGGAGAGAATACCTTAAAACCAAACGATCATCAATAAAACAAAGCCTTCTTGATAAAACTTTTATTTACAAGAAGCTTCCCTGTGAGGTGAGTTTCCTAATTTCTTCTATTGCTATTCCCTTAATGAGAAGTATGGATCCAGTTCAAGAGCTGGGGGTGCGGGTGCTTTGGCAACTCTGGACCCCTATAGTGGCAGCTTCAAATCTTTGAGCCCCATCTTCAATGCAGGCTATGCAACAGAAGCAGCCACAAATATTTTATTTTTTCTGAAATACCTGAAAATTTAAGAAGATAGAGGAACCTTTACCCATGTTTCCTAGGAACAGAACTGAAATGGTGCCTCCTCAGGGAGTCCATCTCTGATCATCACTGTCATGTAATGGTAAAACTCAAGCACTTGAAAAAAAGCCCAGACAAGGTCAATGGTTGGATCCATGCTAAAGAGAAGTGTAGAAAGAAGGGCTCTTGGGTACCTGGCTGACCTATTCAGCTCTCCAACTCCTTCTTTCATGACAAGGTGCTCATCTCAGACTTGCATCTCTTCTCTCATGGGGCACTGCATCCTGCTCGCAGGCACTATCCAAGCCTTGGTTCATCACGGAGAGGACCCCAAAGATCTGTCCCTGATTTAAAATTCTGAATGATGAAACAATATGTCCTCCTGCCCATGGGGTTAGGCTGAGTTGCCTGGGGCTGGCTACAGTCCCTGAGATGTATGAACAGTCGAGTTCCAGGGAACAGCTTTGATTTTGCTCCTGGAGCAGCTGGCACAAAACTTGATTGCCCTGAAGAGTGAGAGGTCTTTGGGCAGCTGGAACCTGCAGTAGCTGGCCACTTGAGCAGAGCTGACAAGATCTGCAAAAGGTAGGAGCTTGGTTTTCACTGGCTTGAGCTGTGAGGGCAAGAGAAGCATTTCAGGGAAGTCACAGATAGCTACATCCATCTATCTAGCAGGATGAGGTCAGCGTGCCCCTGCAGACAATAATCACCGAAGAAGATCTGACAGCAATTCCTTTTCCGTGAGCCCTTCCTAACATGCTTCAGAATGAATTCCTGTATTGAGCTTATTTGGCATCAAATTTATACAAGCTCAAAGATATAACAGGCCTGGAAGCTCACAAGTAGGTGCAGAGGGACAGCTTTGCCCTGCTCTCCTGCTGTTACTGGATGCAGCTGGGAATGATGGGGTCTCTTCCCTCAACTCCCCAGTTTTGCAATCAGAACACATCTGCACCTCTTTCCCCAAGGTTCTCTCCTCTCAGCTTCCCAGCACTGTTTTTTTGTTTTGTTTTTTTTTTTTTTTTTTTAAAAAAAAAAGGTTCCTTGTGGGGAAAAGATTTAGGAATGTTTTCCCTTTGTTCAGAGAATACAGAAATGCAAGAGACAGGTCAAGCTGGGAAGGGTGAAATGACAATGCTATCTGGAGCCTGTTAAATAGCTTTTTATTATTATTATTATTATTATTTTTTCCTCTCTCCCCATGCCCCTAGAGGAGGCCATAGGGTAATTATGATAATGTTTTCTTGTATTTCCATTTCATTGGCTCATCTCCCAGCCACTAAAGTAAACCCCAAATCTCAACGGGGAGGTCATATTCATCCTTGTTTATGGGACTCATTTTCAGAAATAACACTATCCTTTTTGTGAAACTTCCCTGGCAGCAGCTCAAAAAGTAGCTAAAGGCAAACAGATTCCTTGGTCAGGGTTGAGAGCATCGCAGCCGCTGGACAGGCCCAGTGCAAGGGGCTGCTGGTGATCACTGTCTTGGAGGGCAGGAGGCCGGGTAACTGGCAGCATGGAGAAGGGAGAGGGGCATGAGAAAGAAGGGGTCTGTTGTGACAGGACAAGGGGGAACGGTTTCAAACTGGAAGAGGGGAGATTTAGATTGGATGTAAGGAAGAATATTTTTATAAGGTTGGTGAGGCACTGGAACAGGTTGCCTGGAGAGGTGATGGATGCCCCACACCTGGATGCACCCAAGGTCAGGCTGGACGGGGCTCTGAGCACCTGATGGAGCTGTGGGTGTCCCTGTTCATTGCAGGGAGTTGGACCAGATGGCCTTTAAGGGTCCCTTCCAAAACAAACAATTCTATGAAAGGGTAAATGCGAAAACGAAAGCCCCCTCTTCTAAATTTTGCAAGAATCAATATATCTGCTAGGATAAGGAGGTTAATCCAACCATGTCTAACCTAGGACCAGACCAGTGTTTGCCACAGGTGAGCATAACTCTGCTGGGATGAGAGCACTATGTTGGTTGGGGGCCAGCCTGGGGGTGCTGAGACCAGGCAATGCAGACACATGACAAATCTAAGGCATGTGCCAGAGCAGCAATTCAGCTGCCTTTGACAGAAGCCTATATAGCCTTCAGCATTTAGTGAGGCAAACTGGATCAGTACAGAGGTTGTAATAACATTGAATTGCTCAGAAGAAGGGAAATTTGGCAGCATGTAGTTGGTCAGGAGCACAAAGTATTGCATAAGGTTGATCAGTAGTGGGGTGGCAATGTGAGTTGGGGAAAGAATTGAGGTTCTGACATCTGTTCTTATCTTGTTTTCCTTTTTTTTTTTTCCTTTTTTTTTTTTTTCCTTTTTTTTTCCTTTTTTTCCTTTTTTTTTTCTTTTAATGAATGGGTTTGAGTGAGAAGGGAGGGATTCTCTGTTATTTTGTTATCACATTTAGATATCTCGTTTGTTTTCTCTTTTTATCCTATGCTTCTGCAGATGAATATTTGTACAAATTAGCATCTCCTGACCACTGGGCCCTGCTGATTTACTGGTGAACCCTGTCAAGTAAGGAAGAACCAAGAATTTGTACACATTCTCTTGGACAAAATGTACCTTGTGCAATCACTGTTAGTGGATCTGCCAGTCCTATAGCAAAGTGTGATCTGCCAGGCTGCAGATGAACTGGTGCTTAACTTAAGCTCCATATCTGGATGTGATTCATACACTGTAATTCAAATTTAAGTGGTAGTGTACAGCATCTCCCTTGTGGAGAGACAGAGCAAAGTAAATACAGATAAATGGTGCTTATTCTATTCCAATTTGGGCAACGCTTTGTTGTTGTTTTTTTTTTCCCACTGCACAAACATTTTAATTCCCTTTCCTCACTTACTGCTTCCTCTGTGCATCTTCTCTGGCTGCCTGAGGTTATCATTACTTGGTATAAAAATTATACAGAGGCAACTGAAAATGCATTGGGAGCAAGCTGTTGCAAACAGGTTCTGCCTCGGGGAAGACTGGGAAACGGGATTTGTTCTGCCTTGAAGGACTTAGTTCACCTGGATACACATTATTTCCAACTTTTAAAAGAAAAATGTGGTTTCCAACTTATTTCCTGTCAGGTTAATGCTGGAAAGATTTAAAAATAAATAAAGCTGGAGTGCCAGTTGGTCCAGACAGAGATGCATTAGCCACAGCAGTGGCACAATCCATTGCCAGCAGTTAATGGCAGAAGCTATGGGAGTAGAGGCTGTGATTAGCTCAGGACACCAGGTTGTTGAGGAAGATGGTGGGAAGAAGGTCAGTTCACAGCAGAAAATCCTATTTCTTGATTTTGGAGCAGGTTGCCCACAGAGATGAGATGGATGCACCATCCCTGGAGACACTCAAGGTCAGTCTGGATGGGGCTCTGAGCACCTGGTGGAGCTGTGGGTGTCCCTGTTAACTGCAGAGGAGTTGGAGGGAGTAGATCATCTTTAAGGGTCCCTTCCAACTCAAGTGATACTCTGACTCAGGTCCAGCCATGAAAAGAAGACCAGGTGGGTGCTGAGCTGAGCCCTCTGCACGGTTGTTCTGCCATGTATATGTGTGTCCCTCATTCCATTCCATCTACAGAGCAAAGAAATCAGTTGTAGGAGATGGCTTAGTGCTTTTAAAGGCTGAGATAATGAAGATTAATCTGCGATAATCAAATCAAGAGGGCCTGAAGGCAGAAGAGTGAAAGGACACCCAAGAGGGACTCAGCTTAGAAGGAGACTGGGGAGAGGTAGTTTATGTGAGGGAGTAGAAGAGCTGATGGATCCTGCTGAAGTGGGATGCTGTCCAGGAGCTGGGGAAGCACGTAGAGGTTAGCACATGAGATGCTCTGCCTGTTTTTCCCAGCCTCCCAGAGGGTAAATGAAGTTGGTGGTTTTGCCTTAATCCCTTGACCACATCGCCCAAACCACTGCCTGCTCCAGAACAGCAGTAGGTCTCTGCTCCTGCTAGCTGGGCTTGGGGACCCTGTGCTGCATCTATGGAAAGCTGAATAGCCTCCTGCTGTGCTCAGACATGTCTCAGCCCTTCCCAAGACTGCCCTCACCAGGCTGGCTCCAATCTGCTCTTCATCCTACTCCTAGAGCCTGATCTTCCATGATTAGGAGGTCCCTACAAGCTTTTGAGAACTTTGCTTTCCTGTTTCTCAGTGTCTTGATGCCCTTCCAGGAGAAGAAGGATGTGCTCCTTCCCTCAGTCATAAACCCACCCTCTTTGACTTTGTGTAGAATCATAAAATGGCTTAGGTTGGAAGAGACCTTAAAGATCATCTAATTCCAATCTCTGACATATATTCTAATGTAGTCCAGGTCTCAGCATGGATTTCCCATGACCGCTATAATAAAAATGATGGCAGTGAATGGGAAAGAAGAAGAGAGGGCATGGGAAGACGTACAGAATTGGGAATGTCTCATCCTAGGTACAAATGGCATTTAAGGATCTGCAATGTCTAACACAGGCATGGCAAAGTGAAGACACTGCAACTTCTTGAGCTTTGTCCAGAAAAGGATATCCTGTGGGAATCCACTGTCTATATCATACCATGTCCACACCATACATCACTAGTGCTGATGAATGTATTTGCGCGTGCTGTGTGGGTGCATGCAATTTGTCATTGCTAGGAGGGATGGAGGACACATCTGGTCCTGCAACGCATATGTCTGTTGTTCCTTGGAGAACAGTTCAGGCTGAGTTGATCTCACTGATGCTCTTCCACCCCCATTTGCTCTCACTTTGCCTTGGGGAAGCTTCATTCTTCCAGCATCACAGGCAGACGGAGAAGAAAATCTGCTTGGATAAAGCACTACTTGCAGGCTCATCATAACTCATGCTTAAGGGAATTAACTGGTTTGAACACAGATGGAACACAGATGTCCACTGTATTTGATGATAATGGCAAAAGATTTTTGGGGGATGAGATGATACCATGACAGCAGTGGAACGGACCTTTTATCATCCTTGTCACTTCCAAACTCTTGAAGACATTTACCTGTATGGATTTCCTTCCCTACCTATCCTGTCATGTAAATGCCTGTCTTACTAAGTGATTTCATGTTTTGCAGTCAGCACATACAATTTATCAAGGGGAACTGACATTTATGGTATGCTTCTAGGATGTGGAGTTTTAGGAGAACATCTCCATCGCTAAAATTATTGCTTTCCTGCTTTGCATTCCTGGAGCAAATGAGGTGGAACCCAAGAGGCTGAGCTGTGAAAAAGTTCCTTCTAAGCACGGATGAAATTCATGACAACTGCTTAGCCATGTTGCCGAGCAAAGATGGTCTTCCTGGAAATGAGAAGATGTTGCTGATGTAGAAAGGTCAGCAGTGATCAGTACTAGTTTGAGTTATTTTCTTGAGTCATAATGAACACACATCATGCTCCACACATTGTGCAGCACGATTATTGTAGTCACTAATGGTTAATATCAACCTAAAGCTAATGTCTAACATGTTCAGATTAATTATGCCCTAAAACCATTAGGTCTCAACTCTGACTACAGCAGATCCAAAGAAAGCATCTGATGGGTGTCCGAGCTTGAGACCTCAACCCACCGACTGTCCTCTCTCAGAGACAGTGACCATAAGGCTTAAACTCAACCTAGAAAGGCTGGTGCATGCAATCCAAGGATGCAGAATTGTTTCTTGGTGTCCATCTGGCAAATGTGAAGCTCAATGTGACTCTTGGGTCACGTTGGCTGTTTTTAATGGAACCTCTGTCTGTGCCCAACTGGCTGAACCAGGAGGTTCTGAAACAGCTTAATAAAAGTCTATTGCAGTTATGGGACAGATGAAGTCACTGTGCATAGAGCAATAGAAGGGATGAACCTTTTCAGGTTCTTCATGAGAAAGTCCTTCTTTTGCTTTTCTCCCCTGATTCTTCATGCACTAATTTTAAGGCCTTCTAGGAATATCTCTGCGTGGATGAGTGCTGGGGTTCTATCTCTTACTCAAGTCCTCAGAGGCATCCTCAGACACAATGGATTGTTGTAGCTGGGCCAAGGATGCAAACAGAGCTGTCTTAACACACTTCAACACATATTCCCTTCTTATCCTCTCGCCATGGAAATTAATCGTAAGAAGAGCAGGAGAATCATCTGTATTAAATCATGAGATTGGATCTCTAGAATAAATGCTTTTTTTTTTTCCTTTTATTTCTCATATCACTTGCAAAGGAGCTGGAGTTAGAAAGAATAATATGTCCTGTGGGTGTGTACCTGGGCAGAGGATTCCTACAGCCTTTCTTAGCTCTCCAACCTGCTCAGAAACTGGATTATCTGCATCTCACAGCTAACTGCTGTTGCTGGTCTGAAACCAGGTCAATACCATTAATGATGAGAATGAAGGACTCTCAGTACAGTGTCTAGCTGAAAGCCATTTAGGAGCAATTAAAAGAGTGGTCTAGGAGTAAACACCTGTTTTTTTAAGAAGTAATAATAGCAGGTATGCTACTGTCACTGCGATCTTTAATGGTAGTTGATGATCAAAATTAGACAAAATGCAGCTTCACATATAAGGAAATATCACATATTTTATATGGTGGTCCAACCACATGCACACAAATACTTTTGATTTTCTTTCAAACCAAACCAAACCCAACTTTTCCTACACTGCTTGTGAAATAATCACTAAGAAGTCATCTCTGACACCATCTAATATGAAAGGTGCTGAAAGGCCCAACTGGAGATGCTTTTTTTTTGTGTGTGTGCCATCATTTTTGGCGCATGCAACCAGAGTCGCCTTTGGACCATTGGGCCATACAGGGCAGAGCTGAAGTACATCTAGGAGGGCTCTGGGCAAAAGAGGCAGAGTGATGGGAAGAGCAACGCCAGGCTCTAAGATCCACATTCTTCATTCACCAAGGAGAACAATGGCCTCAACAGGGTGTTGACAATGATCTGTCTGTAGTAGTCTGGTGCTGAATTCAGAGCATGATCAGGCACCTAAATATCTTTGCATATATGGGGTACATAAGTACCTACGTGCATCTCTGTCCCCTGAACTGAATGCCTTTGAAAAGCGAGCATGAGATTCTGCCCTTCTGCCTCAGTTTCTCACAGGCACAGCAAACATCCCCTTTCCTTGTCTTATCTGTTTTGGCCACCTCTTTGTGTTCATTGATGTCTCAATGGGAGAGGGAGAGGCAGATTTCAGAGCAGACCCCTTCAATGAGCACCAATGATTTGGAGAAGCGTTCAGCTTTCTCCCTTCCATAGGTGTCTCCTTGCAGTGGTAACAAGGAAACCGCTCCTGGAGCCCATGCTGCTGTTCTGTGCCTTCACATTGGCAAATCATCTGCTTTTTCACTTGAAGACTTGACTGAATTTCCAATGCAGCTGTTCCAGGCCATGAAGTGATTGATTTCTCTCCTCACACACACACTCCTCCTATTTTATATTTGGCTTGTTCTTTTATTTTTCTCTTTCCAAAACGTCATTTTTTCATCTTGCAGCATGCTGCTGAGCCCTGATCAGTGATAAAGTACAAGATCACACAATGGCCCTATGCAGCCAATTAATTTTGTGAGGGAGGCAAAGTCTTGGCATGTTACCCCTACTGCAACTTGGAGACCTGGGACACCAAATCCTCCAGGTCAGGCCAGCCTGCTCCTTTCCAGAACCCTGTGTGCATTCTGCTCTCAGTGCCAGACATCCAGATGTGTCCAGCCTCTAATCCCAGCAATTTCCCAGCCAGATTTAGCAAAGACACAGCGCTGAGCCATGATCCAGCCCTCTGCTCTTCTCTTCCATCTGGGGAAGGAGTCACTGGAACCTGAACTCATTCTTCCTATCTTTGATGTCAAAGAAGAGGTTTGGTGGATGCTCCTGAGACGTTTCTGCTACAAAAGGTCATCCCACATCCCTCAGCCTGCTGCCCCAGTGCTGGGCTTTGGGATTCACTCCTGCCAGGTCACGTCCGCTGGGGTGATGCTACCACGCATGGACCGCAGGGAGATGAATATTTGTGCCCTCTGCGTGCTGTGCCAAGGCTGTGGGCCAGGCAGGTATGGGCTGAATGCCATCTCACCCTCCACACTACATGTGCCAGCAGCCACAGCCAAAAGCAGAGAAACCTCAGCTCGCAGCACAGCAGCAGTGTCTGTTTGCTGCGAGGGGCACCTCACGTACCCCATTGCATGGGACATGCTGAGCAGCACGGCCAGTAGCTGAGGTCGGGTACGAGTGACAGATGCCACTGTTAGGGCACAGCAAAGACAGAAGCTAGCATGGATTTAGATAGGAAAGTAGTCCCTTGGCAGGTGTAGCTGTTGTGGTGGGGGTCAGGGTACTGTGACAACGTTGTATCTACAAATGGACCTCAGTGGGCTTCATGTCACCTGAGTTTAGAGATCAGTTCAGAGAAATAAGAACAGAAATCACCTCCTGAAGCAGACATCTCCCAAAGAAGGCCTGTTTGTCTGTGCAGGCTGTTGGCTGCTCAGCTCTGGGTATCTCTGTGACCACAGGAAGGATATCGGTTACAGAGAGTGCCCAGGGCTGGAGGTGTTTTTCCAGCCAAGTGGCAGAGACTCAATGCTTTGCAAGGGTGTTACGGGTGAATCATATCATCCTGCACTGTTCTCTGCTCACTGTTCTCTCTGTTCTTATGCTGTGATGCATGGAACGATGTACATTCATGCTGTTAAACTCTTGTACCCTCCAAAAGAGGGTGTCTGCATCCAAACTGTTGCTTGGAAATGATCTCTGATGCATGATGACTCTGAGCTGGGGAGAGGGCTCTTTGGCCTGAGCAAAAAGCACAAGGGACCACACTGCCCTTTTAATGGTAGAGATAGCTGTGAGCCCAGAGCCAGGAACTTTTCCAGTTTATATATAAACTTGTATTGGTAATCATGGAATCATCAAGATTGGAAAAGAGCACTAAGATCATCTTGTCCAACCATCAACGCATCCCCACCATGCCCACTAAACCATGTCCCTTAGTGTCACATACACACTTATCTTGAACACCTCCAGGGATGGTGAATCCATCACTTCCCTAGAAATCATAGAATCATAGAATGGTTGGAAGGGACCTTTAAGATCATTTAGTTCCAACTCCCCTGCTATAGGCAGGAGCACCTAGCACTAGACCAGGATGCTCAAAGCCCTATCCAGCCTGGTCTTGAACACCTCATGGAGACTGAGAGTCACTGCTGTTGCTGGGCTGATACCAGAACTCACAGGTCCAAAATCTGGAAGCTGTGAAGGAAAGAGCCTGCACTAGGCTGCTTTGGTCTCTGCTGAAAATATCTCTGTTGCATGGAGACCTGCTCTTCGCTTTGAGTCCCTGCAGAAAGATGTATGCTCAGAGCAGCATCCAAATCTGCAGGTATCCATGTAAACGGTAATAGTGAAATCAGTGTTTTAGATTCAAGTATAGCAACTAAATGGCTTTCAGGAGAGTGGCACACGCTACAGACTCCTGGCACGAAAGGGTACGTGAGTTACTATGAGTTGCTCAGTGTGTTTGGGGTGTCCATCCCTCCCCGACTGACTACACCCAGTCCTATTGCTTCAATGCTACTAGGTTCCGACCTTGGTTGCACGTAGACAAATGCAAACAAACCTCTGGAGCACGAAAGGGAGGTGGATAAGGGGGAGGTGGCAAGGCTTGAGGAGTAGCTGAATGTCTGGCCTGCCCAGCCCCAGGGCCAAAAGCCAGAGTCCTGCCCTGGTCTGGTGGGTGATGTGCAACGTGACCTGGTGGCATCTCCAGGGTGGCTGCAGCACACTGCACGTAGTCTCTGCAGCTCTGGAGTGCGCGACACCACTAATAGCTCTGGAGGAGCTGGAGTGCCAGCATTCCTCAGCCGGTGCCAGGAAAGCCACGCCGAGTACACAAGGAGTTGGCTCCCTTCTGCAATCACATTAAAGGCACTCTCAGGTCTTTCCAACTCTTGCTGCAGTGATGCATTATCCGTCTCATTGTTCACAGGAGGCTTTGCAGACAGGTTAGGACACAGGAGGACACTCTTGCCAGGGTCACCTGGCAAGAGCAAGGCTGTGCTCTTGGGGGGGGTCAGCAACTGAACCATCACAGAGCACCAGC